>NC_042515.1:450826-635826 GCF_900963305.1 Echeneis naucrates
GCAGAAACATGTTGCTGCATGAAGTTCATGGAGTTGAGCTGTAATACAGAATTCATGCTATATGGGACCAGCAGGTGTTGCAGGAACATGGGATGGAGATGAGTCACCACCTGCAGGATGAGGACAGGGAGAGAGAGGAGAGGAACTGGGAGAGACAGAGACTTTGGCAGAACATGGTTAGTAAATGCAGTATAAATGCTTAGAACTGGGCGAAACTGTGTTTTTTTTTAAGAAGGATGGTTCTTATCAACGCATCCAAGGGGGGAGGAGGGAGAGCAAGCGAGATGGAGGGAGAGAGAAAAAGGGAGAAGAGGAGAGAGGGTGACAGGGAGAGACAGAGAGAGAGAGAGAAGCTCAGTCCTTCCCCCAGCAGCCTCGGCCTATAGCAGCATAGCTAAAGAGTAGAGGACTTTTTAACTGTACACTCTGTCATACAGGAAAGTTTTAAGCCTGGTCTTGAAAGTTACTAAAGAGTCCGCCCCCCGGACCGATGCTGGGAGTTGGTTCCATAGAAGAGGAGCCTGATAACTGAACCATCTGCCTCCAGATTTACTCTTGGAGACTCTAGGAACCACAAGTAAACCTCCATCTAGAGAGCGGAGTGGCCTGCTAGGACAGTAAGGAACTATGAGCTCTCTGAGATATGATGGAGTTTGGCCATTAAGAGCTTCTCAGAGTTGAGAAGTAAAAAAATTCCAGTCATCCAGACTTTTATGTCTTCAAGACATGTCTGCAGTCTGACTGACTTCATTTGGTTTGATAGGTACAGCTGAGTGTCGTCTGCATAGCAGTGGAAGTTGATGCTGATCTGTGAGACTCTTCTGACTTACTGGAATGCCAATTTCTTTCTAATTTCCTTGATGTCTGCTTTAAGGCGCGGATTTGGTAACTATACCAGGGAGCCATCCTCCTCAGATTGAACACTTTCTTTTTGAGAGGGGCGGCATTATCAAGATTCGAACACAGTGTGGCCATAGTGCTAGTCACAAGGTCATCAACCTGCGTATGGGAGAAATCCTCATTTGAATTTAGATATGGCATTGTTGGGAATGATGACCAAATGTTCTCTTTAAATTTAGCCACAGTAGCTTCAGATAAACATCTTCTATAGCTGAATTTATTCCTCAATGCTGTGGAGCCCATTAAAGTAAACTCAAATATAATGAGGTAATGGTCAGACAGGAGAGAATTTGGGGGAAGAATTGTTAGCTTGTCAATTTCAATGCCACATGTTAGAACAAGATCAAGGATATGATTGTAGAAGTGAGTGGGTTCATTCACATGCTGGGAAAAGCCAATTGAGTCTAGTAGGGAAAGAAACCCAGAACTAAGGCTGTCGCTTTCTACATCAACATGTATATTGAAATCTCCCAGAATAATGATTGTATCTGTCCTGAGTACTAACTCTGATATAAACTCAGAAAACTCTGATAGGAATTCTGAGTACGGACCAGGTGGACGGTATACTGTAACTAACAGAACTGGTTTTTCACCTTTCCAGTCCGAGTGGGAAAGACTAAGAGTGAGGCTTTCAAAAGACCTGCAGCCAGATTTTGGTCTGGGGTTGATTAATAGGCTTGACTGAAATATTGCAGCCACCCCCCCTCCTCGACCTGTGGTACAGGGATATGAAAGTTAACATGGGGAGGTGTAGCTTCATTAATGCTAACATACTCATCCTGCTGCAGCCACGTTTCAGTTATACAAAATAAATCAATATGGTGATCAGCTATGAGATCGTTAACTAGTAGAGATTTTGATGATAATGATCGAATATTCAACAGTCCACATTTGATCTCAGTGTTATTTGAGACTGACTTTGTGGCTGTTTTAATTTCAGTTAGGTTTTTGTTTTTAGCTCCTCTTCTGTTTAATTTGGGTTTATTAACTTTTCTAAATTTAGGTGGTCGGGGGACAGACACAGTTTCTATAGACCTAAACATAGACAGAGACTCTATTCTATTCTCGGCAGATGACCGCTCTGATTGAGGCGCAGAGGAGCGTGTTAAACTGGCTAACCCTAACCTAACCCTAACCCGGGATTGTCAGGGTTTTGGATTTCTAATAAAATCGGCCATATTTCTAGAAATGAGAGCGGCCCGTCCACGGTGGGATGGACACCATCTCTCCTAATTAGACCAGGTCTCCCCCAGAAAGACTTCCAGTTATCTATGTAGCCCACGTTGTTTTCGGGACACCACCTCGACAGCCAGCGGTTAAATGACGACATGCGGCTGTACATGTCATCACTGGTCCGATTGGGGAGGGGGCCGGAGAAAACTACAGTGTCCGACATCGTTTTAGCAAAAGTACACACCGATTCCACATTCATTTTTGTGACTTTCGACTGGCGAAGTCGGGTGTCGTTACTGCCGACGTGAACTACAATATTAGCATATTTACGTTTACCCTTAGCCAGCAGTTTCAGATAAGACTGGATGTCGCCTGCTCTGGCCCCCAGGATACACTTCACTGTGGCCCCCGGGATACACTTCTCTGTGGCCCCCAGGATACACTTCACTGTGGCCCCCGGGATACACTTCACTATGGCCGCCGGTGTCGCTAACTTCACGTTCCTCAGAATAGAATCACCTTCACTAGAGTCGGCTTTTCAGCGGGTGTGTCGCTGAGAGGGGAGAACCTGTCGGAGGTGAACCTGTTGGAGGTGAACCGGTCGGAGGTGAACCGGTCGGAGGTGAACCGGTCGGAGGTGAACCGGTTGGAGGTGAACCTGTTGGAGGTGAACCTGTTGGAGGTGAACCGGTCGGAGGTGAACCTGTTGGAGGTGAACCTGTTGGAGGTGAACCTGTTGGAGGTGGACCTGTTGGAGGTGAACCTGTTGGAGGTGAACCGGTCGGAGGTGAACCGGTCGGAGGTGAACCGGTCGGAGGTGAACCGGGGGCTGCTGCCTACGACTATGCCTCTTGTCTCGGTATCACCCAGCCGCCCTGACTAGATCCCGGCTGCTCGGGAGCCACTGGGGGGGAGGAAACTATCTCAGCTGCCGATATTGACTTTTAAACCTAGTGTTGGTGTGAAAATAATTTGCTGTCGGATTAATCGGGATGTGTGTGTTCATGAGGCAGGACAATGATTTCTGTTTGTAAAAGAGGAGCAGCAACACTGGATGTGTATGCATGTGTGTGTGTGTGTGTTTGTGTTTGTTTTTGGCTAACTGTGTGTGTGTGTGTGTGTGTGTGTGTGACCTGCCACCAAGTGACAGCCCAGTGAGACCAACACCAGGAGATCAGTGCTGTCCTGCCAAAACATCATTTTAGCAACACAGGTCAAAAGGCAATCCCAGTCTGTGTCTGTGTGTGTCTGTGTGTGTCTGTGTGTGTTCACCTGTGTAGAATTGAGTAATCATCTGTGTAGTGACATGTAGACATTTGTGTGATGAGGTGAATTATGCATATCAGTGTATTTGTGCGCTGCATGTGTGTTGTAATTCACACAGCAGGACCAGGGGTCAGGATTCCACTCAGTGTAATGATGCTGAGTGTGTGTGTGTGTCTGTGTGTGTGTGTGTGTGTGTGTGTGGTGTGTGTGTGTGTGTGTGTGTGTGTGTGTGTGTGTCTGTGTGTCTGTGTGTGTGTGTGTGTGTGTGTGTGGTGTGTGTGTGTGTGTGTGTGTGGTGTGTGTGTGTGTGTGTCTGTGTGTTTGTGTGTGTGGTGTGTGTGTGTGTGTGGTGTGTGTGTCTGTGTGTTTGTGTGTGTGTCTGTGTGTGTCTGTGTGTGTGTGTGTCTGTGTGTGTGTCTGTGTGTGTGTCTCTGTGTGTTTGTGTGTGTGTGTGTCTGTGTGTGTGTCTGTGTGTGTGTGTGTGTGTGTGTGTGTGTGTGTGTGTGTGTGTGTGTGTTGGTATGGGCTGCTGAGCACACCACAGGGAGCAGGAGGTGATAAGTCAGCTGTCTTCCTGGAATGATAATAACGTCCTCGGCTCCTGGACCCTGCTGGACTCTGTCCACTGACTACACTGCACACACACACACCACACACACACACACCACACACACACACACACACACACACACACACACACACACACACACACACACACACACACATACAGTATGTACACTCACCTCTGCAGTACATTTCCCACCTCTTCGCTGCTTTCTTGTCAAAGTTCTGTCGTCCTGCTCGCTCGTCCACAGAACAACACCAGCTTCTGTTGGACTCAGAGACAAGGATGAAGACGGGGACTGGGAAGGAGACAGTGATGGGGACGGGGACAGTAACGGGGACGGGGGAGGGGTAGGAGACGGGAATGGGGACGGAGACGGGGCAGGGGACAGGGACAGGGTCCATCCTGGACAGAGTATGACAGTCAAACAACACACTCCTCTCCTCACAGATGGACCTGAGCTTCATGTCTTTGGACCGCCTGGGATTCGAACCTGAAACCTCCAGTATTTCACAGGTTGATCAGGAAAACCGTCTCCAGTCCAGCTCCTGGTCCAGGATCTGTTCTCGTCCTCCACGTGGTCTCCTGATCTGAGCTCCTGAGGACGTCCCTCCGTCTTCAGTCTCTTCGTGTCCTCTTTATCAGATCTGAACTTTTTACTGATGACAGTCTTTTATTGTGAAACTTCAGGCTCTTCCTGTCACTTTACTCCTTCAGTTTCCACCTTTGTGTCCTTCCCTCCTTCCCTCCCTCCTCTCCTCCTCTCCTCCTCTCCTCCTCTCCTTCCTCCTTCCTCCGTTCCCTGCTGGTTATGTAACGGACGCCATGATGGAATAATCTCTGTGATGACCTCGCCGTGGCGCCGTGTTCCTCCCCAGGCGACCTTCACATCGAGCGAAGGGACCGGAGGGAAAATTGTCTCTCTTCAGGAGACAATTGGAAGGAAGGTCCAGGTCCTCGACTCCGCCTACACGCTTTAAACGGGGCTTGTAAACATGGTAAACAAAGGCTCCGCCCCCAAACGGCGCTGCCACAGAAGCATCAAAGAGAAACAACGAGACAAACCGACAGAACAGTTTAAATTCAGGTGGGACAGAAGGAAGCTTTTTTATATCTCCACCAAAAGGTTCAAATATCCACCGACAAACTCAGACACACACACTGACACACACACAGACACACACACTGACACACACTGACACACACAGACACACACACTAACACACACACACACACAGACACAGACACACACACACACACACACACACACACACACACACACACAGACACACACACTGACACACACACTGACACACACACACACACACACAGACACACACACACACACACACACACAGACACACACACTGACACACACACTGACACACACACACACACACAGACTGACACACACACAGACACACACAGACACACACACTGACACACACACACACACACACAGACTGACACACACACAGACACACACACAGACACACACACTGACACACACTGACACACACACACAGACACACACACTGACACACACACACACACAGACACAGACACACACACACACAGACACACACACACACACAGACACAGACACACACACACACACACACACAGACACACACACTGACACACACACTGACACACACACACACACACACACACACACACACACACACACCCACAGACTGACACACACACACACACACACACACACAGACACACACACTGACACACACACTGACACACACACACACACACACAGACTGACACACACACACACACACACACAGACACACACTGACACACACACACTGACACACACACCCACACACACAGACACACACACACACTGACACACACAGACAAACACAGACACACACACACACACACACACTGACACACACACTGACACACACAGACACACACACACACAGACACACACACACACACACACACACAGACACACACACAGACACACACACACGCAGACACACACACACGCAGACACACACAGACACTGACACACACACAAACACACACACAGACACACACACACAGACACACACACAGACACACACACTGACACACACACACACACACACACGCAGACACACACAGACACACACACACACTGACACACTGACACACACACAGACACACACACACACACACACAGACACTGACACACACACAAACACACACACAGACACACAGACACACACACACACACAGACACACAGACACACACACACACTGACACACAGACACACACACAGACACACACTCGGGGCAGGCTGATCTGACTCCAGAGGGAATGATTTCACCCTTCATACTCATCTCAGCCTCTGTGATTATGGCCGTCAGTAAAAATGGCAAATAATGGTGGCAATGTGCTGTGAAATGAAGCCCATCATGTGTGTGTCTGTGTGTGTGTGTGTGTGTGTCTGTGTGTGTCTGTTTGCGTGTGTGTGTGTGTCTGTGTGTGTCTGTTTGCGTGTGTGTGCAAGCAAAAGAGAGAGAGGGAGGGAGATACTGGGTCATACTGGTGTGAGTGAGAGAGAGAGAAACAAGAGATGATGAAGGTGATGGACCCACTGAGACAGAACAGCAGGTACTGAAGTGTGTGTCTGTGTGTGTGTGTGTGTGTGTGTGTAGCTGTGTGTGTGTGTAGCTGTGTGTGTGTGTGTGTGTAGCTGTGTGTGTGTGTGTGTGAGAGAGAGCACAGATATGATTGCTGGCAACAATCATCCTCTACAATTTGATCAGGTCATCAAAGTGTCAAGCTAAAACATAACAGCCAGGACCCCCCAGCCCATGGTGTCACACACAGACTCACACAGACACACACAGACACACACACAGACACACAGACACACACACACACACAGTGTCCTGAACAGATTCAGGCCCCAACAGCGCGAGAGCAAGTGAAGACAAGATCGTCATTATGTGAACCACTCTGTTTGTTCAGCTCTCTTTTTTTGTGAGTCTGTGTGTTTTTGTGCGTCCATATGTGTCTCTTTTTGTCAGTGAGGACGACAAACTAAACGCTGTGATTCAAACAGAGCTTGTTTATGTCGCAGGGATATTCAAATCGAAATCGAGGCCCTGCAGGAAGGAACAAAAGTGAAACAACAGCTGTGTGTGTGTAGTTGTGTGGATGCATGTACAGTAGAAAACACAAAGACAAAACTTTTGGTGATTTTTATTTCATTAGTCAAAACCCTGAACCTGCAGACACACACAGACACACACAGAAGGCCATCCCTCTGCGGCTTTGGAGCTCAGATTATCGTCAGAGATCAAGTCCTTCTGTCTGTCCATCCGTCCGTCCATCCTTCTGTCTGTCCATCCGTCCATCCATCCATCCATCCATCCATCCTTCTGTCTGTCCATCCATCTATCCGTCCGTCCATCCTTCTGTCTGTCCATCCATCCATCCGTCCATCCTTCTCTGTCCATCCGTCCATCCATCCATGTCTGTCCATCCATCCATCCGTCCGTCCATCCTTCTGTCTGTCCATCCATCCGTCCGTCTGTCCATCCTTCTGTCTGTCCATCCGTCCATCCATCCATCCATCCATCCATCCTTCTGTCTGTCCATCCATCTATCCGTCCGTCCATCCTTCTGTCTGTCCATCCATCCGTCCATCCATCCATGTCTGTCCATCCATCCATCCGTCCGTCCATCCTTCTGTCTGTCCATCCATCCATCCATCCATCCATCCATCCTTCTGTCTGTCCATCCGTCCATCCGTCCATCCATCCATCCATCCTTCTGTCTGTCCATCCGTCCGTCCATCCTTCTGTCTGTCCATCCATCTATCCGTCCGTCCATCCTTCTGTCTGTCCATCCATCCATCCATCCGTCCATCCTTCTCTGTCCATCCGTCCATCCATCCATGTCTGTCCATCCATCCATCCGTCCGTCCATCCTTCTGTCTGTCCATCCATCCATCCGTCCATCCATCCTTCTGTCTGTCCATCCGTCCGTCCATCCATCCTTCTGTCTGTCCATCCATCCGTCCGTCCATCCATCCTTCTGTCTGTCCATCCATCCAGATGAAGAGCTCAGATTCGAGTCATGTGATCCGATTAAAGCGGAGAAACGATGCAGCTGCACAAACGATCCATCGTTCCTTTCCTCAGTCTCTTGACCTTTCACCCCTGCTGTCCTCCAAAGCCTAATGTGTTCCGTTAAGCTTGACAAGTCTATGTTAGCCCTCAAATTAGTGTTGGAGTCAGTGGCACACATCGGCACACAAAGGCCTTCACTTCCACCTCCTTGACACTGAACACATCTGGCTGCTTGTGCTCTGCGATACTGAGCTCCTTAATAGGAGTCAATGAACTCGACCCAAAAGGGCTGAATAATAATCAGCAGATAACCACAGAGAGAGACACTCAGACCAGCCGCTCGTCGCACAACGTTTTCTCTGTGAACCGACCGAGACGGCGTCACCGCCTCAGTCTGCCACATTTAGGTACCGGCTGGATGGAGGGTCCGGATGGGCGGGGCCAGGGGGCGGGGCCAGGGGGCTGTGACTGAGGGCGACAGCTGCTCTGTCATGACATCACAAAGGCCCAGAAGTCCTGACAGGTTCGGTTTCTGAATGCAGACTGGGAGGGTTTCTCTGAGGACTGAGTCCTTTGAGACTTTCACTGGATCAGTGTAGAACCTAAGCTGGATTTAGAATCAAAGGCTTTCAGACCATCTGGACCTTCAGACCCTCAGACCTTCAGACCATCTGGACCTTCAGACCATCTGGGCCTTCAGACCCTCAGACCTTCAGACCATCTGGACCTTCAGACCCTCAGACCTTCAGACCATCTGGACCTTCAGACCATCTGGACCTTCAGACCCTCAGACCTTCAGACCATCTGGACCTTCAGACCATCTGGACCTTCAGACCATCTGGGCCTTCAGACCCTCAGACCTTCAGACCATCTGGACCTTCAGACCTTCAGTGGGTGGTGACAATTTTAAAAATTGATTATAGGAAAAACAAAGGCATGAAAAAGTCGCCCTGTGTCTCTGTGAAGGGTAAACTCTGATTGTGCTCGAAGGAAAAAACCATAAAAAAATATTTCATGACGTTGTAAGTGAGTCTGTTAAAGAGCAGAATGGCTCACCACAATAATTTGATGACGTCTTCAGCAGTTAAGAAGTCAGATCTCAGAGTCTTCTCACTGCGGCTCCAACTTGTAAAGAGACAATAAAGATGTTCTCCTCCCGCAATAAGCAGTAAGACATTTACATCTGAAAACACTTTGCTCAGACCTCATCGTTCACTCTGACCTTCTCCAGTTTTACTGGAACAGACCGGACGTTATATCGGTTCCACCCACATCAGAACAACGAGCGCAACTGCTCCTCAGTTAATGAGCTCCTTTTAGTGAAGTCAACTAAATCTGTTTCTTTGGGAATTTCTCCATCTGAGGGAATAATAAGGATTATCTCATCTTTAAACACTCAGACTGATGTTTAAATACTTTAGAAGAACAAACTGTTTTTTTTTTGCACTTCCAATTCAAAAGTCTCAGAGCAAAGTTATCACCAACATCCAACTGCAGGAAAGAAGATCATTATTGAATAATAGAGACGAATTAAAAACGAGTCGGTTGTGCTTGTCGACGTGTGTTTTGTGCTGTGATGTTGCTCTCTGAGGAAAAAGCTCAGTGGGTTTTACGCCACAGGCTTCAGTGTGTCATATAGCAGGTGAGGCGTTCAGGGAACATCTGCAAGGTGCCATCTGACACAAACTGGGAGCGTTAGTGATTTACAGTCAGACACAGACTGCGTGTGTGTCCGTTGTGTTTGTGAGGTCATGGGTCACTGATGTGTTCAGTCAGATCAGACCATGACTCAGACTATTTGGCAGAAAAGTGATGTGACAACCTTTTTTTGGCTCAACCTGGAATTGAAAACAGAGAAAAGTGAGGTCTCGATCCTGCAGAGAGCCTCCAACTAAATTCAGTGCGGCAGAAAAACCAATTAACTGGCTCCTGACATGGCAGCGGAGGCAGCACCGCCTCGTCTAATCATGATATTTGGGAGATAAAAGACTGGAGGTGAATTTAGATCTTTGTTATTAGATCATCACTATCTGACGGAGCAGCGAAGCTCCAGCGTCTCTCGTCTTTTCTCTTCACCGAAGTCCTGCTATACTCGTCTGAGTCACACTGTCTTCTCCTGAAGTTCGTTTCCAACTTATTATTTTTCCTTCCCAATTTCATTTCCTAAATCCAACCCCCCCACCTTCATTTCTGTCCTCACCTTTGGTGATTTTTGATGACCAGTCAGCGAAAAAGGCTTTTCTCCACTTTAACTTCATTACGTCCAATTAGCTGCCGTGTCCTTCAGTTTGTGAAGCAAAGGTCGCTAAGAGCCAAACGCTTTTATTCCCGACATCTTTATGAGACTGTTACCATAACAATAATCCATCTTATGCTGCAGATTCCTCAGCCAATTAAATATCAATGTTAAATGAAAGTTAACGATGTAGCGAACTGAAAATATTAGAATCTGTGTTCAGTCTGCAAAATGATCCAAAACGGTGTCGGAGAAAAGCAATTGGAGTTTTGTATCCTGTCAAATGAAACGGGAGGAAACTACACAGAGCTGCAGCACATTTGACGGTTCGTGCCGATTACAGCTGAACACCGGAAACCGTTTCACTGCCGGTGAAATCTGAGAGAAACACAGAAATATAACGTGTGTTTTATGAGAGCCGTTTGTTCAGCGCCACAAAGCCGAAGTACCAGTCGGCAGCCGAGCGCAATAACACGTCTCTTCACGTGATTATTCTGACTCACAGCTGCCGCTCAGCCACCTTCTGATGGACATTTTACGACTCTGAGCCAAACAGCACATTATCATCCAAATCACAGTGAACTTTGAGCCAAATGGTCTGAAGGCAGACCTCCATGTGCTCTTTGACTCTAAATCAGGTCCAGGTTTAATCTGGATTCAGACTGAACCTTAAAACAAGCTATCAGGACTTCAGGGACTTTGTGATGTCACCTGTTTGGTTCTGTCAGTTTGTTTTGAACTGATGGAGCCGTTCAGCAGCAGAACATCACTTTAAAATAAAGCAGTTAAACAGTCTGTCTGTTATTATCTCTGCGTTGATTTCTCCTGAAGTTGTGCTGAAATCTCCTGTTCTGGTTCGGGGGAGGTTTATCGTGTGTCTTCATTTGGTGGACAGAAAGCCAACAGAAGTGAAGGAGGGAGGAAGCTGATGGATGGCGCCTCGGGTCATGCATGACTTAGCATTTCGTTAGTCCCCCCACCCCACCTCAGGTAGCAGCGCCGGCAGGATTTAGGGACACAGGAAGTTAAATGAGCTGTCTGGTTCTGTTAAGGTGGCAGCTCTCTGTAAGACGGGGGCTTCCGTATCTTCAGGGGCCCCATGATGCACTTCGCTTTCATGCCAACTTTTCTTTATATAAATTATGGCTGAAAAGTTCCACATTCACTTCCTTCACAGTGAAAAATCTCCTAAAAGGTCCCATAATGATTAAAATCAGATTTTCAGGCCTTTTTTAATGAGAAGAATGAAAAGAAGTTTAATTAATTAAAATTAAGTTTTCAATGAACCTTTTGACATTTTGTGTTTTGTATTTTTGTGCAGACACAAAGCGTATCTGCTCCATGGCTACACAACAAACAGCACAGGCTGATTTTTAATGATAACTGCCCCCCCACACACTCCGTGAGCTGTATGGTGAACACTGTTGTCAAGGCCAGTTGGTTCAAGTTGGCGTGAAGCCATTTCTGGTAAAAGGCGACAACAAAGTGCATTAACATCAGAAGGAGCTGGTGGAGCGGAGATCCAGATCCACAAGGCCACAATCAGACAGCTAAAACCAAAAATATCAGATTCATCTGCTCTTCTCTGGTGAAAACAATATCATTCATCTTATTTAAAGGAAGTTTACAGCAGCGACAGGCTGGATCTGACAACAGAACACATTCTGCTCTGCAGCTGCCGGCGGCCCAGATTGACTCTTTTCCACGTGGAGAAGCGTCATGATGAAGATGTTTGAACACCTTTTGACAGCTTCGGTGACTCAAAGCTCCGTTTTTCTTTGATTAAAGGAACTTGGTTGAAAACTTGTGTTATGCAGCGCTGGATCAGCAGCTCCTGCAGGAGGGAGCTCTTTAAGCATGTTCGGACCACAATGGGGTTCCTCACTGCAGCTGTCAGGGAAACACTGCGCAGAATAATGAACAAAGCTGGATCACAACTTCCAACGCACCAGCAGACTGATCAGATTTCCTCCACAGGTGTAAACGGACGGGATCTGCTGCGGACACAAAATAACCTCGATACGAGTGCTCTGAGGGAGAAATGATAATAAACCCGTTAGAGGGGAAATATATATTACAGTGTCACCCTGAACCCTTTCTTCCTTCCTGCTGATGAAATGGGCCAATTTTCAAAATGATTACAAACTCAGCTCTGGGAAGGAATGAAATAAACCGGCATTGGCTCTGTGGTTGTGTGTTTTGTGTGTGAGTGTGTGCAGACTCTTGTGCTGTGGTTGTGCGTTATGTATTCTTCAAGCGTACCTTATTTTTATTTTTTTTATTTTTAGATGTGTGCGAGCATCAGCTCAGGCCAAAGCTGAGCTGACAGACAGCTTCCCTCTGAGGAGCCCCTTAGTGTTTCTGATTGATCGTCATAATGCCAAGGTACAGGCCTGTCCTTGGTGCCTATGCTAATCACAGCCTCATGCATATTTATGAGCTCCTTGGGAATCAAGCAGCTAAATAAAGGATGAGGCCGTTGGCTTGGAGCTGCGTTCATCACCGACTCTGATTGATTAGAAGGAGGAAAAAAATCAGCCTGTAAAGACCCGTGTGTTCTTTATTTTTTCCTCTCTTCAGCTCCAGGATCATAATGGGATCTCAGGGCTCGTAGGAGAGCAAACAAAAGGTGGAAGTCTCCAGATTAAAGAGAGTCAAACGGAATAAAATTGAAGAGACAGCTGACGCAGACTTTTAGTTTTTAAAGTTGGACGCTTTAACGTGTCCTGATCGGAGAGGAGGTCGAAGGTTTGTGTGACGTGACAACACAAACTGTCTTCACGGTGACATCTGAGGTTCAATTGAAATGTTAATTTTGCAATATCACCATGAATGTTACTTATAGTATCATAGAACATAAATGAATAACACTCGCAGTAAACCTCATGAATAATACACGTATTTGTATTAAAATACTTAATGATGAATTAATTAACATGTTGTGTTATTTATCATTTTTTAGAGGAAGTTATATCGTTTCATCAGTGTATTTTTTAAGCTGTACATGTATAAATGCATATGGATGAACAGTATCATGATAATATATTACAGATATTATATTACAGTATATTACATGTTTCTTATAACATCTAACACATATTGAATCGCTCAATAAACGTTTTCTTAATTTGTTTAATTAATTTCCAACTTTATCTATTATTTCTGTGTTCGGACGCAGACTCATCTGATTGGTGCTATTAATCTATATTTATATGTAATTCATATATCCAGGTTTGTAAGATTTACATATTTAGGTCGATATATGAAATAGTTCCATTGAAGGATTTTAGTCTTCTTAAAGTATCAGAGATGAAATCACATTCAACATTTTGGTCCCTTTATTTCATGTTAACCACATTTCAAACAACTAAACGACCAATGGTAATGGCATCACCAGATCTAAACAGCACTTTGCTAGACAAATAATCAGCAGAATAGTAATTATACAAAAAGAAATGTACAAATTCAGGACAAAAAACAAACAACAACAGCAAAAGAAAAAAAAAAACAGAAAGAAAACCAAGTGTCTCACAGATGAATGGCCACTAACTAATAATGCCTTCGTGTAAAAAAAAGAAAAAGGATTCAAAGCGTCCGCGTCAGGAACAGACTCCAAGCTCAGACTGAGTCTCCATCAACACCTGCTGGGCGGAGATGACGGCTAATCCAGAAGCAAACAGCATCATGAATTGAAGGGGATGATTTTTTTATCACTGTAGAAAAGTGTTGTGTTTAGTTTCAGTGATATCTGTGGCGTCTGATCGACCGTTTTACTTCCTGCTGGCTGAATGTTATCACAGTTCAGACGTTTAACTCACTCTAGTTTTCTTCACACGCTTTAAACGTGACGACAGAAGAAGTCAGAAGTCTGACGGAGCGATGGCAGATAATGGGGCCACTTCCTGGATAATTCTCATTATCTCCCGCTCTCTGACACAAGCCGTGTTGACCCCGTTCGCCTCCGAGGTCAATCACCATAAGAAATCATTTCCTGGGGACGTGTCTCATTTTAATGATAGATGGCAGGCTGGGGAAGCTGTCCGGTCCCGCGGCGTCTTCTTCTCTGATGTTCATCCAGAAAGCATCACAGGAAACACAAACAGCCGAGCTGAGTCCGGCTCCGATCGGACGCCTTCATGATTCCAACATATCGAATAAAACGGCAGCACAGATTTTCATTTTCCAAGCAAACGCTGATTCCACTCTGCTCAGCTAATAATGGCTGTGTCTCAGTTCAGGGGCCGGGCCCTTCAGAGTCAGACCAACAACAGTGTGACTGTGTTGACGTCTATGGGAAAATGTCCCTCCTCCTCCCTGATGAGTTTCTGGTCTCAGTCTGAAATACAACATGATGTTCATTTAGAGGGAAAGGGGAGGGGCTAGGGGCGGGGCTACTGTGTGACTGACAGACTGAACCACCCAATCAGGACAGAAAACCCAGATGCTGATGGATTGATTCCTAACTGGAGGTTCAGCTGTCGGTGTGTTGCTTGTGTAACAAGTTTTTGTTCAAAGAAGTTTTGTGTGATCAGATGGCGGGAACAGACAGACGAAGGACGAGGCCCCTGATTTTGGACACAGCTGAACATGAATGATTAAAAGTCTACGCTGAAGTGATTTGATTCTGTAAAATAACTTAATAATAAAATAAAAATATACAAACTTCACAATCTGCGTTAAATACAAATCAAAGTAACAAGACAACTTCAAACAGATGCAAACTACACTGAAGCACTGAAAACAAACTCTGGGCTGGACTGATGGACTGAAACAGGAGGTCACATTTTGTGTTTGTTTTTGTCTGAATGTGAGTCAATCCCGATGTGGGGTCACATTAATGTGAAATATGACGTCTGGACAGCGAGTTGCTGAAAATGAAATGGATGGTGTTTTTTGAAACAATAACTTTTCTTTGTAATGTGTCTGGTGTGTGACGTTTGTCTGTTTGTTTGTTTGACTGTGGTTGTCTTATCTTATTTACAGTCAGGGTGGATGCACACTATAAGATTTAGGCCATGAAGCCATCAAACAAAAAAAAAAAAACCTGATTATATATATTATATGTTTGTTTTTTGAATGCTGTTGCAGCAGCTGGAATCGTTTGTTCTGATAAAAGAGGAATTTGTCTCTTGAATGACTTCATCTGAAGGGAAATAATAATATGCTGATCACATTTAAGATGTGTGCAGTGAAAAGGCTTCAGGGAAATTTATCAGGCTTTGATTTCAAAGGAAACATTTCAGGAGTGTGTTGTTTTTAGCTTTGATCCAGAAAACTGAACTCAACAGCCGTTTCTAGCGTCACTGAACTTCGGCTGAATGTGTAAATCCTTTAGCGTGCGTCCTGCCCTCAGAAGGAGACAACATTCAGGGCGTAGAATATATCTAAAAAGGAAATACTGTACAATAGTCACATCACAGCCCAGGAAGGGGGTGGGGGGGGGGGAGGGAGGGAGAGAGAGGGAGGGAGAGGGAGAGGGAGAAAGAGGGAGGGAGAGGGAGAGAGAGAGGGAGAGAGAGGGAGGGAGAGAGAGGGAGAGAGAGGGAGAGAGAGGGAGAGAGAGGGAGGGAGAGGGAGAGAGGGAGAGAGAGAGGGAGAGAGAGGGAGGGAGAGGGAGAGAGAGGGAGAGAGAGGGGAGAGAGAGGGAGGGAGAGGGAGAGAGAGAGGGAGAGAGAGGGAGGGAGAGAGAGGGAGAGAGAGGGAGAGAGGGAGAGAGAGAGGGGAGAGAGAGGGAGGGAGAGGGAGAGAGAGGGAGAGGGAGAGGAGAGAGAGAGAGAGGGAGAGAGAGAGGGAGAGAGAGGGAGGGAGAGAGAGAGGGAGAGAGAGGGAGGGAGAGAGAGGGAGAGAGAGGGAGAGGGAGAGAGAGAGGGAGAGAGAGGAGGGAGAGAGAGAGGGAGAGAGAGAGAGAGGGAGGGAGAGAAGGAAAATTGCCATTTTTTTAAACATCTGATTTAGTTTTTTCAACATATCACTTTTTCTTTTTTCTTTGTACAAGCGTGTAAAGTCCCCGTCTGAAGCACACACACACACACACACTAAAATCACACGTGTGTGCGTTTGTCAGTTTTTGTTTTCCCTCTTCTGTACAAGTTTGTGTGTGTGCGTGTTGTCGTCACAGGCACACATATAGATACACACAAACACACACACACATTCAAAATATGCAAGCATGCTCGCTCTTCTACACACACTCTCTCACATACACAGACACGCACATGCTCACTGGTCAGGTTCCGGATCAGCACAAAGCGGGTTTGGCTCTTTGTGTGTCCCGATCTTGCGTTGAGAACGAGAGGCAACGAATCAGGAAGGAGAGTTTGGGCGGTGCAGCCAATCAGAAGGAGCTGAGTGCCTCCAGAGCCACCTCGTAGCAGAACTTGTACTGCTCCTGAGGAGGGACAAAAAGGGTTGTGTGTTATTGTTATCACTTCATGAAAAGCACCCAGAAAAGTCCGCCATTTTGAATCCTGTGGTATATTTTTACAACTTCAGGGTGATGATGTCAAACTGGGAGCGTTTCTGAGCCCTCGTTGGAATTCCGGTCCAGCAGGGCGCCATGAGGTTTGATCCTTCATCACCAAAATGTCACTTTTACATGTTGTTGTTGTTGCTCCTCTTTGGTCGAGTGTAGAAACAACAACAACAACAACGTGCTCAGCTGCTCCGGCATGTTGGACCAGCGTCCTGATGGCGGACTAGCGGAGACCAAACCTTTCAGAAATATTGTGAAACCTTTTCTGACCCGTTGATGGGAGTGACACTTAACCTCTTTCAAAATAAAGTCTTTATCATATTTGTATTTCTGCCTCCAGAGATTCATATTGGCTCTTTGCTCTTCGATGGTTTGAGCTGGAGATGGTTTTTTTTCTCCTTCAGTTAAAGAATTAATGTTTTCTTCCAAACATCAATTTATTGTATGATCTGTATGACAAGTATTAATTCCTCTCATGAAGTGTGTGTTTGTGTTTGTGCGTCCTCACCATCGTCTCCACCATGTTGGTCTTGTTGTTCCTCAGAGTTTTCACTGTGTGGAAAACGTCCACGATGTTCTGCTGCTGGATCATCTCGTTGATGCTGCAGATGGCACAGAAGGTTCCTGACCGCCCACCACCGGTACTGAGGAAGAGGAGGAGGAGGAGGAGGAGGAGGAGGAAGAGGAGGAAGAGGAGGAGGAAGAGGAGGAGGAAGAAGGGGAGGAGGAAGAGGAGGAGGAGGAGGAAGAGGAGGAGGAAGAGGAGGAGGAGGAAGAGGAGGAGGAGGAGGAGGAAGAGGAGGAGGAGGAGGAAGAGGAAGAGGAAGAGGAGGAGGAAGAGGAGAGGAGGAGGAGGAAGAGGAGAGGAAGAGGAGGAGGAGGAGGAAGAGGAGAGGCAGAGGAGGAAGAGGAGGAGGAGGAGGACGAGGAAGAGGAAGAGGAGGAAGAGGAGGAGGAGGAGGAGATGAAGGAGGAGAGGAGGAAGAGGAAGGAGGAAGAGGAGGAAGAGGAGGAGGAGGAGGAAGAGGAAGAGGAAGAGGAGGAAGAGGAGGAGGAAGAGGGGGGTGAAGAAGAGGAGGAGGAGGAGGAAGAGGAAGAGGAAGAGGAGGAAGAGGAGGAGGAGGAGGAAGAGGAAGAGGAAGAGGAGGAAGAGGAGAGGAGGAGAAGAGGAAGAGGAGGAGGAGAAGAGGAGGAGAGGAGGAGGAGAAGAGGAGGAGGAGGAGGAAGAGGAGGAGGAGGAGGAGGAAGAGGAGGAGGAGGAGGAAGAGGAAGAGGAAGAGGAGGAAGAGGAGGAGGAGGAGGAAGAGGAAGAGGAGGAGGAGGAAGAGGAGGAGGAGGAGGAGGAAGAGGAGGAGGAAGAGGAGGAGGAGGAGGAAGAGGAAGAGGAAGAGGAGGAGGAAGAGGAGGAGGAAGAGGAGGAGGATGAAGAAGAGGAAGAGGAAGAGGAGGAGGATGAAGAAGAGGAAGAGGAAGAGGAGGAGGAGGATATTCATCATTACAGCCTCATCATCCTGATAAGTGAAGCCTAAGCTGATCTGCTTGATGATCTCGCTGTAACAAGCATAAAATGACAATAAAGAATATTCAGATTCAGAATAATGGATGAGCCAACTGAAGGAGATGAAGATGAAACCTGGAAAGGGAATTTAAAAAGGAGCTGTGGCTTCTCCTTTAGAAAACAGCAGGCACTTTTTTTTTGGCCTTTTCTCAACCTGATGAGAGAAGATTTGAATAAAGATGGAATGGTTTTGCTGCTGAGGTGGATTCTGTTAGTCGACCTTTAAACCCTGAACTCACAAATAAACAAGTTTTACTGCCAACGTTTGTCTGTTTGTGTGTCTGAGTGAAGCTTTACAGGTCTGTATTTGAACTTCTACAGTCTTTCATTGTGTTGATATCCATCAGCAGATATTTGGGTAAAAGCCATCTCAGCCTGGTTTTACATGTCAGAGCCGTCATTTAAGGCTAAAGGAACAAAAAGAAACCTTCAAGAGTAAAAAGAAAGCGTCAAAGAGCTGACAGCGTTCCTGACCGTTGGATTAAAAATGCAAATAGTTCCAGAATCCAGACTGGAGACGTCAGACGACGTTTTAGGCCCAAAATGGGAACAATTGCAATTGAAGCCGGAGCACAAAAGGACTCAGCTAATGCATTTAAGACTCAGTCCTCAGAGAGAGAGAGGCTTCCTGTGATGGACAAAAGTGCAGCCAAGCAAACATATCTGTGCCGTCCAATCAGCAGTCAGCGCTCCGCCAGGCGGAAGTCCAACCACCCACCATAAAAATGACTCCTGACACCCGACTCCCCTGGTTCCATCTGAACTGCTCCAGAATTCAGACTGAATAAAACATTCAGGTGGGGCGGGGGCGTCACAAAATCAGCCACCGCCAACAGCCAGCTGTCATTACACTCCTCAGTTAGAGAAGACGACTGAAAACACCACACCTGACTCTACTTTGGAACGAGAAACAAATGAGCTATTAAAAATGAAGATTCGAAGTTGCTTCTCTTTTTGACGTCCTGTCCGAGTAGATAAATTCAAATACATTAAAATTAAGAAGTAAAACAAAGAGCAGCCGAAGGAGCAGGTCGATGCTCACAGGCCATCAGGTTAAAGACAAATAATGAAAAAAAAAAAACGATCAGAAGGCTCATTAAGGAGAAAACAGCAGCACAAAATAATTAAACATAACGTGAATGAACTCACACTTATTCACGAGTGCTGCGTCACTTTGGTGACCTCCAGAGAAGAGAAAATATTCCGTTTTATTTTGAAAAGCTTTAAATGCACCTGGATCCAGAATCTGACTCAAAGACTCTGAGCATGTTGATGTACGGCAGCTTTAAACACACGGAGGGCAGAGACCCGCCTCAGCGAGCTGAAAATGAGACACGTGTTCGGCATTAAGGAGCGTCGGACTCAGAGCTGCGGGCCGACTGAGGAGGAGAAAAATAATCCATTTCACCAGCTGCTGATTGGACTATCATGTTTCTCCTTATCTCTGGTATTACTGCAGCTGTGAAATCAATATCTGGGGCTGATTAGGCAGCGGAGCTTTCCCCAGAAGCAGAGAGCGCTAACATTAAAGCTGCCGGACGGGGGGCAGCCGGCTGCTAAACGCAAACATTTACCTTCTAAATGACTTTCTACAGAAGCCCTGAGAGCCAAAATACATACATCAGTATTATTTCAGCACATTTCAAATCTTTATTTTGTCATTTGCATATTTAGTTTGAAACGAAATGATGAACATTGTGAGAGAAAGATTCAGGATCTTTTACTGCAGAACGCTGAATAACAATGATTGAGTTGAGTTTCGCTCCAGAGGTCAAACTGCACACTGTTTTTAACCAGCAGCAACAAAACACAAAAATCAGATACAGCAGACAATTTTTTTATTTAAATAATCAGTAAAAATCTGTGAGGATATAAATAAATAATGAGTTTCTGATGAAATACTGACAGTTTGTTTCATTTCTCTCTTTCTTTCCCTTCGAGTTAGAAAACACTGAGAAGCATCAAGAACTCCAACAGAAGCTGGAAGAAGCAAATCAATGCCAATTCTGATTGGCCCAATGAGCTGTGACAGTGGAAGCTGATTGGATGAGCACCATGTGCTGGAGCCAATGTTTGGATTGTGCTGAATGAGTGTTTGCGTTGCTTTAGTTTCTTGTGTATAGATTTTACAGCCTGCGTTTCTCTCCATCATCATCAGCTTCATTTCTTCTGCTCACACAGGAAGTGTACCTCACTGATGTTTGTGTGTTTGTGTACACACAACATCCGACACCAACATAGGTCAACAGCTGATTGGACTTAATGATGGTTTCAACAGTTTTTTCAACTTGTTCCCTTAATTAAGGGAAAGGGCAGCCTTCAGCTAAGGGGAAATTAAATATTGAGTGTCACACTTAAATTTAAGGTGTTTGTTGTAAAAAGGTCTCAGGTCCAAAAACTTTGTTCTTTCAGTTCGACTGAAAGAGGCGAGCCTGAAAGTGTCAAGAAATGTGTTTGTTTGTGTGCTCTTTTAAAGAAAGTGTACTTTATGATTGTTAAGTGTAAATCTCTCTGCCTAACACACACACAGAGGGCACATCTGTCTTCTGACACTTTTGTGTTGATTTATCGTCCCAGTGAGGAGCTCTTGTTTGACCTCCTTTCAGTCGCTTCTATTTTAAATCACCTGCTGTTCAGCTTGTGTGTCTGTCTTTGTGCGTGTGGGTGTGTCGTACTCACAGACAGTGCACCACGGTCCTCCCGTCCCCTCCGTCGTACTGCTCCTGCCACTTCGCCAACCTCCGGACCAACTGGAGGATGGAGCGCTTGGAGAGGGGCGTGTCCCGGTAGGCTGGCCAGCCAATGAACTGGAAGTGCTGCACCAGGCGGTAACCGTCCTGTGGCTGAGGAGACGGAGAGGAGACGGGTGAGGAGATGGGTGAGGAAATGGGTGAGGAAACAGGTGAGGAAATGGGTGAGAAGATGGGTGAGGAAATGGGTGAGGAGACGGGTGAGGACACGGGTGAGGAAACAGGTGAGGACACGGGTGAGGACACGGGTGAGGACACAGGTGAGGACACGGGTGAGGACACAGGTGAGGACACGGGTGAGGAAACAGATGAGGAAACGCGTGAGGACACAGGTGAGGAATCGGGTGAGGACACAGGTGAGGAAACGGATGAGGAAACAGATGAGGAAACGCGTGAGGACACAGGTGAGGACACAGGTGAGGACACGGGTGGGGACACGGGTGGGGACACGGGTGAGGACACAGGTGAGGACACGGGTGAGGACACCGGTGAGGACACCGGTGGGGACACGGGTGAGGACACGGGTGAGGACACGGGTGAGGACACTGGTGAGGACACCGGTGGGGACACGGGTGAGGAAACAGGTGGGGACACTGGTGAGGAAACAGGTGGGGACACTGGTGACGAAACAGGTGAGGACACGGGTGAGGAAACAGGTGAGGACACGGGTGAGGACACAGGTGAGGAAACAGGTGAGGACACGGGTGAGGACACAGGTGAGGACACGGGTGAGGAAACAGGTGAGGACACGGGTGAGGAAACAGGTGAGGACACGGGTGAGGACACCAGTGAGGACACCGGTGGGGACACGGGTGAGGAAACAGGTGAGGACACAGGTGAGGACACGGGTGAGGAAACAGGTGAGGACACGGGTGAGGACACAGGTGAGGACACGGGTGAGGACACGGGTGAGGACACGGGTGAGGACACGGGTGAGGACACAGGTGAGGAATCGGGTGAGGACACAGGTGAGGAAACGGATGAGGAAACAGGTGAGGACACAGGTGAGGACACAGGTGAGGACACGGGTGAGGACACGGGTGAGGACACCAGTGAGGACACCGGTGGGGACACGGGTGAGGTCTCAGAGGTGATTCTGCTGTTTCTCACATTTCATGTCAGCAGATAACGACCTCTGATACGACGTGTCACCTGAACTCACTGAGCCGTGGTTGCTATAGTAACAGTCAGGAAGAGATGATGGTTGGGCTTCAGATTTTCCTGAATGACGCCGAACGGTCACGACAGCAGGAAGAAACTGAACTGCTGCTTTCTGTTGGGAATCAAACGCAGCTCTCCTGCGTCATACTCCACCAGCCGAAATGATGGACGCCTAAAACACGTGTGCTGTGATTCGCTCTTGTTTGCGAACAAAATGCCTTTTCAAAGTAAATAGGATTGGACTCAACAAAGACGACATCTTATAATGTTTAATTCAATTTCACGGCAGCCAAAATGTTTGCAGCTGTCTGGCCCGCGGCGGTTGGCATCCGCCACCTAAGATACCATGACGCTGCGTCACTGTCAGGACTGATTTGCTGCTCCGCGCCGCCAGACGGCCGTATGCACATTGACATTTAGACACGCAGCCAAACAGAGACTGTTTTTGATTCCCCCAAATCTTCTCTGATTTCTTCTCCTCTTCTCTTACTCTACTTCCTCCTTCCTTCCTGTTTCTCCACCTCGCCCATCTCTCGCCACAATCACTTCCTCTTCCAAACTGTCTCTAAGCCCCATTTCTTTCTGCCTCCACTTTTCGCTCTCTCCCTCTTCGTCTGATGGCTTAGTGGTTGGTGCTACAGAGTCAGCCGGGTCGGAGCGGCTCTCACAGTGTGAGATGTGCTGTTGTGGTGATGATATGAGCCATTTCACGCCAGACTGGTGATGTGTTATAGAGAGAGAGGTGGGGGGGTGGAGGGGAATTCACTCAGCTCTATAGGAGGCACGCAGACAATAGAGCGCCGCTGGAGTCGCATCGTCATGGATGGGTGAGGAGATGAGATGAGGGGGAAGTTACAAGAGGAGGGGGTGAAGGTAAAGAGGAGGTGAGGAGGTGAGGAAAGGAGCTAGAGGAGAGTAATCTTCAACAGCTTCCTCTGAAGAGAACTCGTTAAAGCCGGACTCAGATCAATAATGATCAATCAATAATCTGATATCTGTGCAGCCGTCCACTCAAATGTAGGTCGAGGACATCAAATGAACAAAAATATAACACTTTTGCTCGGAGGGTTGGCGTCAACAAAAAAATAAGGATGGAACTGTGGACTCGGACTCGGACCACAGACGTACCCTGGCCATGTTGCAGATCCTGAAGATGCGGTTGATGATGTCTTCATCGATGTCAGCTGATATGAACTCCACCTGGATGGGACCGTAGCAGCACGAGCTCTTCTCGGGCCAGTACTGCATACACAGCTGCAGAGGACGACGGCGATGAAGGGCAGAAAATACAGACGGAACGATACTGACGGTAATGAGAACGAGACGTTTGTTCTACCTGCGCCGCGTCCATCTCATTGAGCATCACGATGGACGAGCAGTTGTAGTCGAACACCAGCCTCCAGAAGTCGCCCATGGTGTTTGGCAAAGGGTGCTGGGTAACGATGAAGGCCGCAGGTTGTTTGTGGCTCTGGAGAATTGAGACGGACCAGAAAAAAATAAGAACAGGAAGCAGGGCGCAAACAGACACACACACTCTGGGCCTCCACACTCACTCACACTCACATCCATTAACGCAGCGTTGATGTAATTGGAGCTCTCGCCGTCCACCGATATGAGGAACGGCAGGCATCGGTCGGCCGACAGGACGTCCATGCTGCGGTTCTTGTCGTGGTTCCTGGGCAGCAAACCCACGCTGCAGTCCTCCGGACGGACTCTGGGGGTCACGATGTTCAGAGTCTGAGGGACAGAAAGACTTTGACATCAGTCTGTCTCCTTTTTTTCCTCTAGAAGACACTGAAGGTGGACGTTTAAAAGGCGCCTTCAGGAGAAAGTCAGTCAGGCTCCGCCCCCTGTGTTTCGTCTAC
This sequence comes from Echeneis naucrates, assembly GCF_900963305.1. Taxonomy (NCBI): domain Eukaryota; kingdom Metazoa; phylum Chordata; class Actinopteri; order Carangiformes; family Echeneidae; genus Echeneis; species Echeneis naucrates. Next base: position 474,862 of record NC_042515.1, read on the forward strand.
AGGCTCAGGATTTGGTGGATTCATGCAACCTGCCATCATCTACAACAGGGAGTCAGCCATTTTGGACACTTGGACAAAGCGACTTTAAAACGTGTCAGCATGAAACAGGAAGCTGCTATGAAATGTCAGGTTTTACAGTAATGATGTTCTTCTCCCTCCTGTGGGATGTTTGTAATGTTCACACATCAACACATCTGTGTGCGTCTGCCTGCTGACCTGGAACTCGTCTTTGATCTGGCTGGAGTTGGTCTGAGGGTCCAGCCTGCTGATGTTGTAGTAGATGGCTCTGAACTCACACACTGGAATGGCTGTGTTCCCACACAGACACGCCTCCAAGATGGCATCGTGAACAAACACATACTGCTCCTGCAACAGCAAACACAACCATCACACAACAACACACAGAAGAGACCAGAGAGGACGGGGACAGTCTGTGTCTATTATCTGCTGATAAACTCAAACAGTTTTTGTTGTCATCACCCCCCCTCGCCCCCCCGCAGCAGCTTGACAGTGAATAAAGTGTCTTTCCGTCCCACCTCAGTCTGGACTCTCAGTGTTGTCATCTGTATATTTTAGTTCTGAATGTTTGTACCTGCAGCAGCACAGTAACAACAACAACAACAACAACAACAACAAAATATGTGCTGAACAAGTTCATTTTAAAAGTTGATTCTAATAAATATCAGGACTGCCCCTTTGGGAGGTGAGGATCCTGCTTCAGGGTCTGGGATCACATGATTCTTGTGGGTTGTTACTCAGAACGCACACACTATTGTGTGTTTTTCTGCCACTTTTTCAATTTGCTCTTTGTTCTGTCTCTCTGTTGAATGCTAATTGTTGGCCTTGGAGCAGAGAGGAGAGTTTTTAAAAGCATCGGTGGAGTGACCTCACCTGGCCATTACCTCCTTCAGTGACACACACACACGCAGAAACACACAGACACACAAAGAGAGAGGCACTCACATCCATACGCACAAACACACGGTTTCCCCACCGTGCCTTTTAAAAGATTAATTGCTTTGTGGTGTGTGGAGCAGGATTATAATAACGTCAAGCAACACTGACACAAATTGCTCCCACACACATTGAAAGGAAAGGGCAGGAAGCATTTAGTTTGGTTTCAAGGGGCGCGCACACGCACACACACACACACACACACACACACACACACACCACTAGCTTTCTTCTCACTGCCGTCACGTGAAAGCCTTCTGTGTTGCCAGTGGTAACTTTCTGAGCCTCGCTCTTCACACTCTTCACACAGCCTGTTCACCGGTCGGTCCTCTTAATTCACGCTGAAGTCAACTCGTTTTGAAAACGCCACGTTTCCATCGGTGGCACAATCGAAACGCAGAGGCGGGATGGATTAGCTCGGATTTAGGTAGCTTAGAGACGGAATGAATATTCGTGTTCCAGAATGAAACATCTGAAGACGGAGACTCCGGGAAAAGTGATGGATCGCACAAAATGAGAACAACTTACAACAACATGCAGGAGACAGGAAGTGATCTGAGTCCTCTGCTCACACAAGAACAAGTTCTTCGGATCATCCAGGTCTCAGAGATGTCATACAATAAAACCTCAAGAAAGCAAGAAGGGAACTGTCGGCGGGTGTGATGTCAAAGGTCAGGACAGACTGTGGTGGGACTGTCATGGTCGTCATGGTAACAGTTAGCAGGTTGGGGTTAGCCTCTGTTAGCTCAGTGAAGTTGCTCCACGTTGTCTGTTCTGTGTGTTCACGCGCACGTCTCATAATATACTCCTTCTAAACACACACTGATACAAGGAATGGTCAACGCCTGTCTGAGTGAATTTGTGTGTACTCCAAGTGTTTGTGTGTTTGCACCAAGCTCTTCTATTATTCAGATTAGATTTAATATTCATGATATGAGACTGGAAGAAGCTCTGAGACTCTGTTTCTCTTCTGACGCGCCGACATCTTAAACTCAAACCGAAGATTCCAGCTAATGAGGCTAATTGAGCCGCTTCCTAAATATCTGGATATTTATGTATTTGCTTCCCGTAGAGTTTGTCTAAAAAAAGAGTGTTTGTGTGTCTGTGTGTGCTCACAGGTGATCCTACAGATCATCACTTTTTGTGTCAGTTACAAAACATACACAACATTGTTAAATGAATGAAGCTGTAGTGTTGTATTGAGCCGTCACAGCCGCCGTAGAACAAAATCAATTTTATATTTATATCACATTTTACACACTAGTAATACAAATTACAAAAAGAGAGACAAGAGTAAAGAAAATGTATAAAATGTAAAATGAATGAAATTATTCATTTAACAGTCACCATAAAAAATGTCTGAACGCTCACCTCCGTCTGCACCATGTTGACTCGCTGTGATCTGAGCTCTCGGATGCAGTTGAAAATGTCGACCACGCCTTCGTTCTCCGCCATGTCCAACATGATGTCCACGGCGATGAAGCAGCCCGTCCTCCCTGCGCCGGCGCTGCAGACACAAACAAACATTCAGAGTTCATTATTATTTTCACAGCAGCAGAGAAGAAGGTTCCTTGAAGTGGTTCTACCATGCGGTCTGTGCACTGGTGCATGATGGGATACTCTTTTCACCACATCTGCCCCTTTTTGTTTTTATTTGTACGGACTAAATGATGAAATGTGGTGTTCAATATGGTGGTCCAGTCTCTTTGTCAGGAGTTAAGCTGACACATCTTGAACATCCAGACGGACGAGCAGATGGATTAATGAAATGAGTGAGAGAGGAAGGACGGGAATCATGGGAGAAACAGGAAGTACGGGAAGTACGAGAACGGGTTCGTGACTGGGAGTCATAGAAGTGGTCTTCACAGGGCACAGAGGGAAGGAGGAGAGGAGGCTCGGATGAAGGGATGCATCAGGAGCCTTGAGAATGAGGGATGGAGGGGTGAGGAGGGGGAGGAACCGATCTTTCACTTTGCATCCTCCCTGACAGCTAAAGAGAGAGAGAGAGATAAGAGGAGGAGAGGGAAAGATAAAGAGCAGGAAAGAGAGAAGGAAGGAGGGAGCGCCTCGGCAGATTACCTGTCAACCTCTGTGATTAATGTTGAGACCAGAATACAGCCGGCCATGTGTGTGGGTGTGTGTGTGTGTTTGACACAGGCCAACAGCGTCAGAGATCCCCGGAAATTGGAAGCGACTGCCATAACTTCCTGCCTGTCTGTCCACGTGCTTTTACTGCAGCCGTCTGTTTCCCACTAACTTCGGCTGTCTGTGTGTGTGCGTCTGTTGTCGTCCTCTCTTTGTGACTGTGTGTTTGGATTTTATGAATCCTCCATGAATACATAAATGCTGTAATCAGCTGCTTCACTTCTGAAGGTGAAAGTCAGACATCCCATCAAATTGGGCTCCTGAAACTAAACACCTGATGTTTCAATATCTCACCATCAAATCACTGATATTTTTCATTATTCCATATTTTGTGCTGAGCTTTATGTGAGTTTTTATGTCTTTCATTTTACTCTGACAACAGGTCTCCCAGCCGCCCCGTACAGATTAATGGTAGTCAATGATCAGAATTAACAGAGTCCATAAACGTCTCCTAAACAGGCTCCACGCTGCAATTCGCCAGTGTTGTTGAACGCCTCACAGGGAGCCTATGCTAATTAACATCACTGTGACGGGTTGTGGAAACAAATTTAAATTTTAATTTCAAACCTTTAACTTCATAAACATTTACATTTGGATTCATCATGTTGTATTTCAGACTGAGACCATAGACGCGTGAGGAGGAGGGACATTTTCCCATAGACTTCATCACAGTGGACAGTGGAGTGGAGACAGGGTGGTCTGGAGATAGAATGAAGGTTTAAGGCTTCACTTTCCAGCTCTGAATCTACATTAACTCTTTATACACAGTCTGAAAACAGGTTCGGTTCCCGGCGAGGCCACGCCCCCAAGGCCACACCCCCGAGGCCGGTCCTGTGTTCAGGTGGAGCCCCAACTGAAACAAATTTACGTTAAGAGCTCATCCTAATTTGAGGAATCTACTCCAAACGGCCTCCACAGCTCTGACCTTTTAAAGCCGCCACCTGCTGACAACCTGACTCCAGAGTCCAACTGTTCCATCCCATAAAGAGCAGAACGTGGAGGTTAAACATACCGTCGCCACGGGGATCTTAAAACTGTCACTTTTCTTCCCTGTTCCTAAAAGATGATGATGATGCTGCTGGTGATGGGATTCTTTTTTCTCCTGTTGTCTGCTTTTAAAGGTTAACACCATCCATCTCATTTATGGACGAGGTGGATCTTATTGGTCCTGATAACCGGCTCCGACGGGAACGGGGGAATTAGAAGACTGAATAAAAACGGATGGTGGTTTTCAGACTGATTTCAAAGGACCATAAATAAACATGTATCTGTGTGTTTGATGGTCATTATGTTGATGTGAGCCGACTGAAGGCAGCTGGACATCCAGTAAAGGTCAGACAGCAGAATGGGAACAACCTCACAAACCTCTGGGGACAATTCTTCACACAAAGATCAACTTTGAGGCAGATTGTGTGAATTGTGAAGGAAAATTTCCAAACTTTCCTGTTTTCAAACCCACTTTATCTTTTTCTCTGGACATCTGTCTTTAAACTGCAGGACTTCAATCAGGCCAGCAGTTAAACGACCCAGCGGCTGATTGATGAGCCGACCTGTTACATCCCCGAACGGCCGACAGTTACAGCTTTTTCCTTCTGGACGACCAAAGTTCCCAAAGTTCCCAAAGTGCAGAACACAAAGGTATAAAGAGAATTTTGCTGCAGCAGATGAATCATTAGTAGTTACAGTGCATACAAATGTGTTATTGATTTATTTTGTCACTCGCAGAAGAAAAGACATTGGAGACATTGTCATGGCTGCTCGGTTCCACCTCCAGAGACAGAAGCTGGTGACTCAAGCTGTTTTATGAACATCAGCTTTAATAAAAACTGCCTGGTCATGGTGAGAGGAAATACCGCCACCGTCATGATCACGGTTAGAAAAGCTAAAGAATGGAAACAGGGAGAGTCCTCGGAGTGTCTGACAGCAACAAGGACTGAAAAGTCATCGCTGAAGTATGAAATGAAATAAAAAATGGACACGGAGCCATTTTCATACTGAAGCAGAGAGAACACTCGTTGCTGTGTGAGTTTGTTTGTCCTTGTCTGGTCTGCGCAGCGTCAGGGACGTCAGCTTATCTTTTATTCAATGCTTCAGTGTGTTTCAGTGTGTGTGTTTACCTGCAGTGGGCCACGATGGGCCCGGCGTCCGGAGGGTTGAGGAACTTGACTTGCCGGATGAAGCCCAGCAGTCCGGTGGCGTAGCAGGGGACACCGTGGTCGGGCCAGCTGGTGAAATGAAACTGTCGGAGCTCGCGGATCTCGTGGTGGCCCTTCTGAAAAAACACGCAGGAAGAGAGAGATTCAATTTTACGGTTGAACTTTGACACTCTGTGGTGAAACGACGCCATCATCGGCTCAAGATGTTTCACCCAGAATACATTGCTGCACTAAGCGGCTCTGATGAGGCTGTGAGCTGGAACGGTTTTCTGTTGTCGTGAGTCTTTCTGGCGAGACGGTGACCATATGTCAGAGATTCTGAGGTGGGCGAGCGCCGTTTAGTCATTTACTGCCACATGTTCGCCTTCTGAAAGATGAACTTTGGTCTCTAAGCTGAAACATCTCATGAGCCGAACTGCAGCTGTGTGCTTTGATCTGTAACAGAGATGAGGAGGACAGAGAGACGCTGTTTCAGAGTTCCAAACCTAAAGAGTCTGAACTTTGGATCGTGTTGATAAACGGCTTCTCTCGCCATTAAAAGTGGCGATGATTTTGTCTCCTGATGATGACAAATGCGTGGATCGCGCCACATCTTATCACGACCCTTTTGGGGGAGACTGACAAGAAGACGTATCGCGGTTCAGCAGCCTAATCTACGGCAGGGGCTCCAGGAATCCAGAGGCCTCTCTGGCTTCAGATGGAATATAAATCCATCTCATGGAAGGCAAGAAGGCACTTTGGGCCACTTCTGGGATCCAGAGACGGGAAGACTTATCGCGGCTCATTTGCCTAATTTACAGCAGAGATTTGAGGAAGCTGATGACCATTTTGTCTCCGCCGAAAAAAAGAAAAAAAATGATTAATTGATTTGACAAATCTCATGATGTCCCATTTGGGAACCGCTTACAAGAGGAAATGTCACGGTTCAGCTCAGCTGGCTGATTTACAGTCACTTGGCTCCGCTCTGTTTGGATGAAGATGTCACAGAGACATCAGGAAGCACCTAAAGAGCATTTCCACCTGAAAAACACAGCAAATAGAATAAACTGTACTTTCATTAAACCTATAAACTTCCTTTTTACGGCGCACCAAAGACTTTTATTTCAGCAGTGAAGACACAGAGCCCACCGCCTGCAGAGATGGATTTTTAAAGACTGAGATAAAAAAAAATAAATTGGAGCCCACACCACTCAGGGTGGCACTTCTTCGAAAGAGATACAGAAAGAGACAGTTTGGTACATAACAATAGAGATTATGGGGAAATGAGATGGCAGTAGGAGCCCATAGTGGAGCTCCACGTGAGAGCATCTCGACATTTTAATGATGTACTTTACAGAAACACAAAGGCCTAGTAAATACTTTACTGCCTAACAATGGGAATATTAAGAAACTGAATATGACATTCTGATGCTTAACAGACGGAAGTTAATTCTCACGTCACGCTGCCTCCGTGGGACGCACACACACACACACACACATACACACACTGCAATATCTGAAAACTGGTCTCCCGCTGAGCTGATGGAGACAAATTCTGGATCAGTGCATGAGCTGCAGTTTGGGGCTGAAAGTCAGAAATTTCAAAGTACAATGATAAGAACATTTGGTTAAATCTTGCAGAGCCAGAGGGGGGGGCACGTTCCCACTTTCCTACATTAGTGGAATTAGTCTGATTTTTCCTGTTAAACTGCAGTTTTTTCTGCAGCAGCTGATAAAAATTTGTTCTCCTCATAGGTCCATGTAGAGTCTGATTCTAAACCAGGTCCAGATGAGTCCAGTTAAAGCGTCAAAGAAATGCTCAGTCTGGATTCAGAAACTGAACTTCTGGCTGAAAAGAGTCGTTACTTTACAGGAACCTTCTGCTGTCCAGCTCGTCACTTTTATGTTTTGGTTCCTTCCCAGAAGATGAACGGCAGACAGGAAGAGTTGCTTCTCTGTGGTTTTGTTGGAATCTGTTTTTAAAGGTTTAAATACTTTGTCTCAGTGTCAGCAGTCCCTGTTTAACTTTGGAAGTCTCTCTGACCTTACAGCTGGTTCTGATTATTTCTGGGCATCCAATCATGTCTCTCCTCACAGGACGAAGCTTCCCTACCTCTTTCATTCAAATCAAATTTATTTATACAGCACCAAATCATAACAAAGTTCCATCAAGGCTCTTTATGGAGCGTCACGGAGTAAGAGACTCAATGGGAGAGGAAGAGTGGTGATGTGGAAGGATGACGATACAAGTGTGACAAAAAGGGACAAAGGGAAATAGACAAAGAAATAACCAGACACACAAAGAAACAGAGTAGAAAAATAAAACCCTGAAAACCACAAGGTGATTTGAGAATTTCACTTCCTATTGATTGTCTCTCTTTTGATTGTGAAATTACTTCTTTAAATTGATAAGACTGCGGTCCAATCCTTGAAAGATAAAAAAAAAAACAAATAGAAAATGTGAGCAGCAACAACATATTGAAATGAGGTGATGAAGACGTGGACACCCTGTAAAGAGGACAGTCTGCCTTTCACTCCTCTTCATAGATCGGACTCTGCTGGAGGACTGACTGATCGTATCATTCACTGTTCCGCAGTAAATGACTGTGCTTCAACGGGTGGGGGGACAGTCCAGATCCCAGGAGGCTCCACCTCACTACTTCCAGGACTTCCAAGGATCTGCTGGTCCAGGTCTCTGAGCTCAGCTTCAGAGACCTCCAGGACTCGTAATGTGACGCCTTTACGGCCAGGCAGTGAGTCTTTTCACTAAAGTCACTTCATCCAGCTCTTACAAACACAAACAGCAGATGTGCTGCGTCTCATCCTGGGTCTCTGGAAGCAGCTGCCTCCTGAAGAGCGGCTCCTTCGGGTGGAGCCTGAACTTGCGACCTCGTTGTCATGCTGCGTTTATGGCTGAGGAAATGAAAGGACACCGAGGTGAACTTTCTGCTGTAAATGTGGTTTCAGAGCTGACCTCCTGGGTCTCCTCCTCCAGCTGGTACATGTTGGATTCAGTCGTTTGGTTTCTCCAGATATGAGTCCCGGGATCGGGTCTGGATGCGGTCCGTCAGATGCCGCATTTGTTGTTGGGTTGTAAAACATGCTGTTTAGCAAAAATGGTGATGTTGTTGAGAAGTTAAGATTGAAGCCGTTGTTCTTTATTGTTCCAGCCATACGGGATATTTAAATGTCTTTATTTTAACTTCATTTCTGATTTAATTTGACCACAAATGTCATTAATGAGCCGTGTGTGACTGAAAACCCAGATGTTGCTCTGAATGAGTTTGTTTATTTCAAGAAATTCCACATCAAACACACAACCAAAGTGACACCGTTGGATTTTTGTCTGCTCCCTCTTTCACACACTCACACACAGACACATACACACTTGGACAAAGCGTCTCCTCTGTCACGCTGCCTTGCTCAGTGCTCAGTTAATCTCCGGGGATATGCCATTAATAAACCTTTTCATTAGGATCCTGTACTCATTATGCAATTAAAGCTGTTTAACTGTGGAGCAGAACCTGCTTCCTCCTCTCACACACACACACACACACACACACACATACAAAGAGCCTACTGTAGTTTAAAGATCATGCATTTCGTATTAGTGTGTGTGTTTGTGTGTGTATTTCTGCACATTAATACATCCTGCAAAATGGCAGGCAGTTCAAAAATCTGCTTCTCTTTGAATTTCAGAGCGCTCGTGCACACACGCACACGCACACACACACAGAGCTGGTATGGATTACCGGCTTTCTAAAGGAGCTGACAGCGAGGACGTGAAGACTCGTCTTTATAAGCTGCTTTCAAACGAGTGAAGTGAAGTGAAGGCGAAAAGAAATAAAAATAAAAACAGTAGAGAGAGACAGCGGTGAAGGAGCAGAACCACCTAAAGAATCAACGTTTTGTCCTGTTGGACATTTATGTCAAATTGAGTTCTCATTAGCATAATTACTGTGACCTTCGACCTTTGACCACCAGATTCTGATCAGAGTGTGAAGTTTGTAGCGTGAAGAAGGCGACGGACAGAAACAATTAACAATCATCTTGTTTTCAACAGTGACCGTAACATGAAATAAGTCTTAATCTTTTTTGGGTGTCCTTGAAGGCAGCAGCTGGGACAGTCAGTGGACGCAGGAACTACTTTTCACTTACTACTCTTTTATTTTAGCAAAATGGTGGAAATTAGTCAATGAGCCGTTTCCTGCGCTCTCCTCTCCTGATTACGAGGGTCCCAATTATGCTCTCAAGCCTCTTCGTAAACAGCCAGAAACAAATAAACAAAGCTGCTCGTTCGCTCGCCCCAAATCCCTGATTTGGCTGAGAGCAGCAGGAGACTCATGACGACATCACTGCTGCTGAGCGGTTTACCTTTTGGACGGTGAACGTCCGTATGACGTACTCAGCCAGCGGTTCGGTTTCTATCAGCGTCACCTTGATGTCGCCGTAGACTTCGGTCTCATCAGGCCAGTAGCGCACACACTTCACCTGGAGGACACAAAGTTCACACTCAGAACAGTTTGAGGTTCACAAGCTGGAGGACGAAAGATACACAAAAATGTAAATGTTTTCCTGATGAGTTTATGGTCTCAGTCTTCAACACAACATAATCATTTTTTAAATGAAGCTCCATTTGGAGGGAAACAGCAGACATCGGGTCTCAGTTCAGGTGGTCTCTGTTGCCATGGTTACAACAACAACAACAAACTGCTGCTCTGGTGTGGAAAACGTGAACCTAACAATGATGTCATAGTAAGTTTAGTTTAATCCATCTGCTTCATCAATCGATTTGAAAAATTATGATGAAACAGAAATAAGTATGTTTTATTTTTTATCACAGACACATTCAGTAATCCTTCAGATGTTGAACTCACCCTGCCCACTTCCACCAGGTTGGTAACCATGACGATGGAAGCTGAGTTTTCCTGCCAGACCATCCTCCAGAAATCCCTGACTGTCTCCTGCATGGGCCCTGACACACACACACAGTTAGACATGCCGACACACAACATCATGTAAAAATACATCAGCTGTGACTGCACACACTTACACAAACACACAAAACACGCACACACACACACACACACTTACATTCCTGTACAGGGAAATACACGTGCACTCACACACTATCAATCCCAGATAGTGGTTCGGGAGTTTGAGGTAATGGGGTCTTAAATTTGTCAGGGGGATTTTATACGGCGCTTCAGATTTAGGAGGTTGTGGTAATAGCCTTCCAGACCGAAAGGACGACATTTACCAGGTGGCTGCTAGACACACAGACACACACAGACTCACACTCATTTGTTTCTGCACATTGTGGAATCAGGCACACACATCACGTCAGTTTAATTACCTTGCGTGGCGATGTAATGTCTGGGTCTGTGGTATCCCTGCAGACACAAAAACACCTCAGACGTGAGTCACCTCCATCTTTTTCTCTATTTTTAGTTCCTTTCCTTATTTCTTTGTACCGTTTGACTTCCTAGTTGCTCTTTCTTCTTTTTCCTCCACCTCCTGTTTTTTCTCCTTTTTCTGTTCTTTTTAGTTTTTTTACACACCTTCAGTCTCTTTCCTTCCTTAATTCCTCCTGTCTTCCTTCCTTCCTTCCTTATTTCCATCCCTCCGTCCCTCAAGGTCGTTTTACAAATAAACATCAAATTAAATAACAGAAGGCATTTTAATTTTTCCTCCATGAAAAGCGATGACTCTCCCAAAGATTACCCCCCTCTTCCTCACCCCTCCCGTATGAGACAGATAACCTTGCTGGGAAGAAAGCATTTATCACTTTCCCGCTGTCATTATGAGCGGCGCTGTAAGAGCAGCGTTATCTCCGCAGAGGGATGTGTGATTGAAAATAAACATTTTGTACCAAATTCATTAAGACTCTTACTACAACAGTCAGCTGTGAGTGAGAGATTAAAGTGATACGTGAAGCACACATCCTGGAGGGCGGCGAGGAACGGGGGCTGGATGGGGTGAGGGAATCCAACCAGCCCAAAAATCAAACCTGATCTGCAGACCATCGTCGTTTTAGGACTGAACCGTCATCAGGTTGGTTTTAAGATTATCACTTTTCTTTTCTAATTATTTGTTCCATATCCATTGTTTTATATCGTATGTTGTCCTTTTATTGTCTATCTCTTCTCTGTACCTTTTTGGGAAGTTTTGGGATGAAGAATATTGTTTGTCCTCCCTCTGCTCTAATTCATCAGGCTAACCTCTTTGGAGCTTATAAAATTTCAGACTTCAGTGAGACAGGAGACAAAAGAGAGGTTGGTGCGTGTGTGCGGACTCACGTCGATGTAGTTGGCGTTGATGTAGTCGGAGTGGGGGTCTCCGTCCAGCAGCTGCAGTCGGACTCTGGTGTGGTCGTCTGTGGGGTCAGATAGCAGAACAATACAACAGGCCTAAAGTTACATTTACCCACAGATCGAAGCTCACCGAGGGACGGGGACGGAGGGACCGGAGACTGTCCAGCTCCCTGACAGCCGAGCTAACTCTGACCGTCCTGTTTCAGTGGAAAACACAGAGGAGGCGTCCACAGCACGGTTCGATTCCTGGACGCTGGACTCTAACGCTGGAAAGTTTTAAATCCTGACATGGACAGTCTGGTCCCTGAAATCTGGTATCTGGGCCAGAAACTCTTCCTTTCTACGTTTCTAACAACACAACCAACGAAACAGTCTGAGGCTCCATGAAACAGGTCTACGTCTAAAGATGGAGGAGCAAAGCTTCAACACGGAGAAATACAAACAGGACACACAGGACTAGAGAACACAACTTCTGCAGCAAGAGCTGACACCTGTTTCAGTCCTCTTCATTTCCTTTTTTAAAGGTTCATTTGATCTCATCTTCAGATAAAAAAAAAACAACAAACATTTTGTGATAACGGACACTTTGTGGGTGAGCGGACGACGGGACAAACTCACAACCAAACAATGTACAACAACCTTTGATCCTGGAACAGTGTGAGTGTGGAGGGAGACTCTTTGATTAATGTCTCTATTTTCATTCTGGTTCCGCTCAAAGCCGTTCCTGTTTGACTCCACTGGCTTCTACTTCCAAAAGTCAACGGTTGTTTTTTTAAAATGGTAACACGGTTCAAAACTTTAAAAGTCTTCCTCTTGTCTGGTTTAAAGCGGCAGAACACGCTTCTGCTTGGTGATTTTGGGATATTTTAACACACTCCAGCCCCAGAGGTTCAAAATAATTTACACTTTATTTTTATCCAAAGAGCACTCCACTTCAAAAAGAGTTCTAATAGTCCCTCTGCAACTAACCCATCAGAACCTGCGCTGCCCACAAGCATCTGTTTGGAGCTTCCAGTAAAAGTAAAACCACGAAGGAAGAAGACTGAACAACAGTTTAAAGAACATGACTAAATTTAAAGGTGTGAAGGCTCTTCTGGATTTATTTCAGCTGAATCATCATATGATGAATCCCACATTGAAGTTATTGTAAGGACGGAGAGGAGGAGAAAAAGGGTTGATCATCATTCGGATGGTTTTAGGAGTCCGGCTCACAGCGAGCACAAAGCTGTGTTAGCTACAGGGAAGACTAAACCAGGACTGCATTTATTTATTCTCTCCCTTCACGCCCCTGAAAAGGCGTTCATTACATGGAGCAGAGAACGGCAGAAAAAAGGATTTTGGAAAGGCCGGAATCAGCTTTTCCTTTTTTTTACCTGAATTAGAGCTCCGATTTATCTCCTTTATGCGAGCTGAGCTGCAGTATGACTCACACCTTCCTCTGTGTTTATAGAGTAGTGGGGTCACATGCTTCATTTTATTTCATTGTTTTTGTTGAATATCTTTTTTACTCACAGCTGGCATGCACTGATCCTGTCAATGGCCTAAAAATAATCACAAGTAGCAGAAAATTGCAGAGCAGTTTAACCTCGAACCCTCATTGGAACAAACATTTCTGCACACTGATGACGGCCACAGAAGTCTGAGGAGACCTGGTGTCGATGTCATTCATATTATTTTCTCATGAAACAGGGTATTTGATTGAGCTCCTGAAAGCCTGAAGGGCCAGACGGATCTGATCTGATGGGCACCAAAACATCTGCTGCTCTGAGCTGATGTCCCTGAAGAAACAGGGAGGACACACACAAAACACTACGACAACACGATCATGCCCATCCAGGATCTGGTTTTAATCCGGGTCCTTGATCATCATGTCTGGGATTCACCTTGAGGAGAATTATTTCTACAACTTCAATCAGAGTCTCTGGGAAACGACTCTGGCTGAGCGGCAACAAAGATGGCAGCATGACGTCGCTCTGCTGGAACCAGATACTGTCATCAGCTCACACACACAAACAAACACAACAGGGGGTCTTCTGCCAGCCTTTCTCTCTCTGTCTCCCTCATTCTCAGCTGATTCAGCCCCTTCCTTTCCTCACACAGCAGCCAGAGAACAGCATTGTGTGTCACAGGATGTTAAAATACAACAGTCACCCAGCCGCTGAGGCTGGAGGGGGGGGCTCCACTCCTCTCTGCCCAGGGAGGGAGCTTCTAATTGGGCTGAGATGGCAGGAAGTGCTGGCTCCTGGACACTGCAGATCTGGACACAGGCCACAGATCTGAAGAGGCTGGCAGTGTGTGTCTGTGTGTGTGTGTGGGGGGGGCAAAGAAAGAGAGCTGGAATTGTCTTTTAATGATCTTAATGTGTGTAACACTGCAGCTACTCAAACTACACCTTCACCCTGAACCAGCTCTCCAACAACAACCAATCCAGTCCGCTCCATCCCATCATTCCACAGCGCTGTCAGCAGTGGGCCCTCTGGTTGTCATGGTGAATACACCCCTTTGTTGCCATGGTTACTCTGATAACAGTCATCTGTTGGTGCGGTTCAGAAGATTATGTTTTGTGTTAAAATAAATTGGTCTTCAACATCAGCCATCTCTGTCGTCATGGTTACACAAACAACAAGGAACAGTCATGGATCATGGAAACATAACCTGCTCCTGTCTCAGGGGAATCGAACACAGCTATCCTCCACCGTGACGTTTCCCTTCGCCTCTGACGTCATCACTACGACCAGTGGATGTTGCCAAGCAACAGAGTGTGACCATAATGTCACAGTGACAGGCCGACTGTCTCCTTCAGTATCCGGAGCAAGAAACCCAACAAAGTCACGGAGCCGCCATGTCTGAGATGAAAGGCCGCAAACCCGTTAGAGTAACGAGCTTCACCGCCATCCCGAGGTCTGTCTGCTCAAGACCTCACTGCCTTCCTCTCCTCTCTCCCTTCCTTCCTCCCTCCTTCCTCCCTCCTTTCACCCTGTTTCCTCTCTGCTTCAGTCATCTTTTTCTTTTTTCTGTCCGCCTCTGTCTGAAGTCCTGTCATCACCCGCTACTGTAAAAAGTTTTGTTGCGGAGAACTTGTTAACTTGAGAGGTCCAGAAAAGGCCAAACAAAATAGACTTCTGTGTTTTTATCTGGCAGAGATTTGCAGCGGGGTGGTGCTGGTGGGGAGGGGGGCAGTGAATGCAGCAGAAAGCTGTAATTTGGAGACATCAGATCAGATTGTGTTGAAAGGCTGCACACAGCCGCTGTTACACAAACACAATGGGCAGGAGGAGCCGATGGCGCCTAATGACTGTTGTTGTTGTAACAACAGCAAAACAGGAGCAGCTGCTTTTGGCCACGACTTCTTTTTTCAGCACACATCACCGACAGAGAAGCCGCATCCCATAATATACTGCAAATACCCTAATTGGAGCAGCAGATAATCTATGGAGTCGTTATCTCCCGGTTTCATGAATACATTGCATTTTATTGCTTCATGAGGCCGAAGTCGACCCCAGATTGTTCTGGCTTGATGAGGCAAAAAGACATTTAAAACGTACTTAGCTTATATAACACCCACACCGCGGGAAAAAACACAGTAATGAAATTCTTCGATGGCCCAACTTGGATCAGATTTCATCATTAAAGTGATGCATGACTTTTTCTCAACTACGTATTAGAGACTTGTGAGGCTTCATTTTTGCTTCCACAAATCTTTGTTCCAACTTGCTCCACTGTTTTATTTCTGACAAAAGATCATTTTTGGGGGGTTTTTAAGCCTAAATGAAGATTTTCTCCCCACATATTGGTTCAGCTGAAACACCATTTCGTTTAATTTTGCTATTTGTCTGCAGTCAGATTCTCTCTCCAGAGAGAGGAGATGTAAGATGGTTTCACTTATTATCACCACAAATATGTATTTTTCATGGATATCAACACTTCAGATAATAAGTGTGAAATGAGGCCTTTAAAGGTTGGAGGAAATGTTGAGTGAAAGTCAAACAGTCTCTTTTTGATAAAGTGACTAAAACTCCGGTGATTTGAGTTTTTGTTTTTCATCCGTGCTGGACGAAGTAATTGCTGGGTCATTAATATTGAACAAAAACCTTATCAACTTCCTGCAGATATATTACAGCCCCTTGAGTTATGAGGCAGTTAAACCCGCTGCTTACAGCCTTTTATATTCCATTGTCTTCCTCGCTGGCTGCAAAAAGCAGGAAAGTAGTCCGGCTGCTGCTGGAGAGAGAAAAATGAAACGCTTCAGTGTGCCCATTAGGTTTTATGTTACAATGCTGGACAAAGACTGTGGTGGCTCTGCTGCACAAGATGCATGATGGGAGATTTCACTAAAACATGGTAGTTCATGTCCCCCTGGTTTTAAATTCAATTTGATGTTTTTTTTTTAAATGATGCCACCTCACAGAGAACACGAGCCCACAAATTGTTGAGTGTTGATTGTCGGCCATCTTGTTTTTTGTTTTTTTTAACCAGAAGAAATCATTTTTGGTTTCCAAAGTGAAGTAGCAGCAGCAGGTTGTCTAATATTGCTGAAATAAGCTAAATCAGGACCTGACAGTTATTTTAGTGACGTCTGGAGTCACGTCTCTACGTCAGACGCTCCTATTGGCTCCGCTGGGTGATGTCACAGCCAATCAGAGTCTCTGGATCAGTCCTGAATGTTTCTGAGTTGATTGTGTTGACAGAATAAAGTCAATCAGATATTCGGAGCTGATTTTTCATCAATACTGCTCCAAAGAATGAGCAGAACATGGAAAAAAGCACAGAAGAAACCCTAATGGGTCTAAAAGGGTATTATCCAGACGATGAAGAGCATTTTGCAACAGTCAGGAATAAAAAACATCCAGAACCTTAAAAAGACAAGTGGTTCGTTAACAACGCTGCAGAGAAACAACGTAAGTCAGTCAAACGTCCGCATGAACAGATGGAGCTGCTCTTTAACGGCGAAGAAGAAAAGGCTCTCACAGGAGCAAGTTAAAACTGCTGAACAAGATTTTTACTCTCTCCTTCCCCTCTCATCTCCTCCTCCTCTTCCTCCTCTTCCAGTAGCCACTAAGCAGGGATTGTGTCTGTCACAGATATACTTAATCAGTTAACTCCCTGTGGAGCTCAGCTCACTCACCACATACACTGCACTGTCAGGCCGGCTCAGGGCATTAGGGAGTTTAATAGCATGTGTGATTGAGTGTAAGTGTGCGTGTGTGTGAGAGACTGAGTGGCGTAGTAAGTGTGTTAAAGTGTGTCTTTCCTCACTTCCTGGTGCAGTTGTGTGTTCTGGAAAATCTTTACGGATGTGTGTGTGTGTGTGTGTGTGTGTCTGTGTGTGACGGAGGGTTTTGTCTGAGCAACATTAAAAGTGTTTCAGTCTTCAACTGTGTGTTCCACTATCAGCAGCTTTGTGCATGTGTGTGTGTGTGTGTGTGTGTGTGTGTGCTGGAAGGTATTATGGTGTGTAATAGCTTATTAAGACCAGAGCTCCCTGCAGCTGCTGTGTCAAATAACTCAAGAGTGTTGTCGACTTACACACTCGTACACACAAACACACACTTCAAGATGCTGTTTCCAGCTGTTTGAAGGCTGTCAGATGCAGAGTACAGTGTGTGTCTGTGTCTGCCTGTGCGTGTGTGTAGAAACGTGCAGCAACCACAACCAGCCCTGTGATTAGGTACCAAATGTAACAGCGTGTTCATAAACAGTGATATAAAAGGCAACAATTAAAGTCTCCACCAGCCATATTTTCATATTTAGAGGTCCAGCTGCAGCCTTCACAGCATTCATCTCTGAAAGGCTGAAAGAAAAATGACATTCTACAGGAATTAGGGCTTCGGTGTCACAACAATGAGACGTCATTCACATGACAACACATTTTTGTTCTGGAGTCAGTTTCATTTCTCAGATCATCTCCAGATCGAAGTTAATGAACGGCTACTGGCTGTGCTCTTTACCCATGATCCTCTGCTGCTCCCGGAGATATGGTGGTCTCTGACTCTGGGCTCTGTCCTGATTGGGTGGCTCAGTCTGTCAGTCACACAGTAGCCCCGCCCCCTAAGCCCTCCCCTTTCCCTCTAAATGAACCTCATGTTGTATTTCAGACTGAGACCAGAAACTCAGCAAAACGTTTACTCATATTACTGTTTTCTAAAATCACACATCTGGAGGAACTTTAAAGTCCTTTTCCTGATAAATGACATCTCATTAATTCTGATTCTTCTACAACCAATTACAGCTCACTGTCAATGATCACAGCTCATCATTATCAGCTCTCAACCAGCATCCAATTGTCAACCCCCTGAAGTTTCAGAAAGAAAAAATAATCACTCACAATCCTCCACCTGCTAATTATGACTCCAGTCCTCTTTAAAATCACCCCCCCACCTCCTCAACCATCAGCTCATGGGTTCTCTTTTCCTGATACTGTGAAGAGTTCCTCATCAGATGTCGTTGTCATCGTGTCACCGCCCCCCCGACAGCTTCTGGAGACGAACGATGATTAACAGCAATCACCGTCGATGGTATCAATGATACCTCTGCGGTGTTAAAAACCTGCCTCATTATCACTATTATCTGTGTGCTTACCCCCCAACTGGGAGCTGCAACAGCAACCATTTCATCATGTGGTGATGGGGGGGGCTTCCTGGAGAGGTCTTCCTCTCCTCATTACAGTTTAAATGTTTGGCTCTGTCTCTGTCTCATGTTGACTTGGTCCTCTGTCCACTTTTGTCCACTTTGGGTCCAGAGCAGTACAACATGTCCTGATATTTTGGACAACAGGATGGACTGGGTCGTCCTGCTGGTCAGCTCAGGTGCTTCAGTGGAGGTTCTCGTTCAGTCTCGTTGGGCTGTATTTGAACCCAGAACGCCTCACCACTTGGCCACCACGCCGACAGTGTGATTGACAGCCTGTGCTGACATTCAGAGAGTCATTTGAAGTGATTTTGTAGCTGAAGTAGAAAAACTCAGATTCTTTCAGCAGGTCTGAGTCTCATCGCTGCTTTTGTCAATCAGACAAACTGGACTGAGAGTGACTGCAGCTGTCCGACTTTCTTACTCACTGAATTTATGCTTCCCTCAATCTACAGTGTATGTGTGTGTCTGTGTGTGTGTGTGCGTGTTTGTGTGACAGCTCGGGGGATGCTAATATTTGTTGTGGTTCTTTGGTCAACACTTCAGAGGAGTTGTTGGCGCTCTGACTTCAGAGCAGCTCGGCAGACGTGTTGAGAATCAGTGCCAGAGAGGATAACGGGGGGGGCACATTATGTACAGCTGCATATGATGCTAACACACACACACACACACACACAGACACACACAGACACACAGATGCACAAACACACAAGGCTGTGTTTGTTTTCAGACCTTCCTCGCTTTGTTTTTTTCACACACAAACACAGACACACTCACAAAAACAAGATGCCCTCAGCCCCTTGCTCTGTCTCAGACACACACACACACACACACACACACACACAACCATAC
Source organism: Echeneis naucrates (assembly GCF_900963305.1). Classification (NCBI taxonomy): domain Eukaryota; kingdom Metazoa; phylum Chordata; class Actinopteri; order Carangiformes; family Echeneidae; genus Echeneis; species Echeneis naucrates. The sequence continues at coordinate 493,889 of NC_042515.1, forward strand.
ATATAAACTCAGCTGTAATGAGAAGCAACAGGATGGGAAACTGATTATGCCGGCAATGCTTGGAGGTATAACTGCTGTGTGTGTGTGTGCCTGGCAGAGAAAGAGTCTGTGTAATAACTGTTATTCACCTGTACTTTGGTAGACAGGTGAGACCGAAGGTGAGTGTGTGTGTGAGAGAGACTCACTGTGGAGTCGAGCTCCTGAGATCAGCTGTCATGATGCTGATTTTAAGTTTTGGGGTTTCTATATTTTTTATTGCTTTAGTTGATTTGCTGTATCTGCCACCTCTTTTTCTTTTGTCTGCTGGTATGCTGATCTTTCTGTCAAAGATAAGAAGTGGCCTCTAACATAGCCAGCATTCAGTTTGATAGCCGAGACAACATCTTTAGCAGACAGGTGCTTATCAAAGCTCCGTCCGTCCGCTCTGATGATGCTCACCCGCGTAGTTTCAAATACAAGCTCCTTCCATCTGGCCTTCGCCTGTGCGTCCCCCGGGTCCCTCAGAACAGATTCAGATTTTCTTCTTTTTCCAATCTCCGTTGGAGCCTTGAATGTTGTTGGTGTCTGTACGTGCGGCTGCTGCCGTCGTCCTAATTCATTTACTTCATTTAATTTATCTTAATTTAACAACGCTGTTACTGCTGTTTATGCTTTGTATTGACTGGCACTTTACCTACCTCTGTGCTTAACTGTGCCCAGAACTTTTATTTTGTTGTGTATTTATGATGTGGCTCCAGCTTTCTGCTCGGTAATCGCTGTCTGTGCGCACGTAACTTTTACTGTTCCATGTTCTGTGTTTTTGTGGTTTTTATGTGATTCTATGCTGCTGTGACTCAAATTGCCTTTGGGACATGAAATAAAATTGAACTTTGAACCTCAAATCTCTGTGTCTTTTGTTTTCCCAAAACAACTAATTTGGTCTCTTGATGACTGAATGAATAATTCTTTGCAGCCACTCAGTAAGACAGCTGGAATCCGCGTTAGAGAATACAGCCTAAGTGTTGGCTCCGCCTCTTTCTGCTTCAAAAACCAAAGAGGAAGTGAAGAACTGAAGGTTAAAGGTTTTCCATTTACATCCACACACAAAGGCCTGATGCACACAACCTTCACACAACAAGCAAGAGGTCTGTGAATGTTTGAATTCAGACATACACACACCGAAGGACTGACGAATAAAGAAACAGAATTCACCTCTCTGTGCTTCTATTTAACACGCAAACAGTAAAAATACACACAAAAAAAATTAGCTCCTTGCACATATGTAAATGTTTGCCAATGAATGTGTTTATTTTGAAGGATCGCTTCTGTTGAATTATAAATGACCATATGGGAAGGCTGTTGTACGAACCAAGAGAGGAGAAGAAAAAAGAAGTGAAGAGGAGGAGAGGGAGGAGAAAATAGAAGCTGACAGATGCTGGTAATGAGGAAACACTACTGCGCTTTGCCTCAACCCATAACCTGTCAGAGGTAATCAGGCAGGATGAATGGATGGAGAGAGGAGGAGAGGAAGAAAGGGAAGGTGAGAAAAAGCTAACAAGAAGACAGGCGCGAGGAAGAGAGAAGGAGGTGACACAATGAGAGAGGAAAGTGAGAAGAGAGGGAGTGAGAAAAGGAAACAAGATAAGGGGGAGGAGAAGAGGAAGAAGACAGGAGGCTGAGAGATTAACATTTATTCAGAGCGCTGAAGGGATTTCAAACATGGCATCAAACATTTGTGTTTGGCAGATGTCCGCAGGAAAAGTGTGTTAATGCTTCGACTTCAGACTGACTCGGAGAGGAAGAGGAGAAGGAGGGAGGAAGAGAAGGAGGACGCAAGAGGAGGAGGAGGAGAAGGAGGGAGGAAGAGAAGGAGGACGCAAGAGGAGGAAGAGGAGAAGGAGGGAGGAAGAGAAGGAGGACGCAAGAGGAGGAGGAGGAGAAGGAGGGAGGAAGAGAAGGAGGACGCAAGAGGAGGAAGAGGAGAAGGAGGGGAGGAAGTGAAGGAGGACGCAAGAGGAAGAGGAGAAGGAGGGAGGAAGAGAAGGAGGACGCAAGAGGAGGAAGAGGAGAAGGAGGGAGGAAGAGAAGGAGGACGCAAGAGGAGGAGGAGGAGAAGGAGGGAGGGAAGAGAAGGAGGAGCAAGAGGATAGAGGAGGAGGAGGAGGAAGAAGGAGACGCAAGAGGAGGAAGAGGAGAAGGAAGGGAGGAAGAGGAAGGAGGGACGCAAAGGGGAGGAGAGGAGAAGGAGGGGAGAGAAGGAGGACGCAAGAGGAAGAGGAGGAGGAGGGAGGAAGAGAAGGAGGACGAATAGAGGAGGAGGAGGAGAAGGAGGGAGTAAGAGAAGGAGAAGCAAAGGAGGGAAGGAGAAGGAGGGGAGAGAAGGGGACGCAAGAGGAGAGGAGGAGAAGGAGGGAGAAGAGAGGGAGGACGAATAAGTAGAAGCAAGAGGAGGATGGTAGGAGGGAGGAATCCTAAGGAAGGAATGGAGGTGGATGGGAGGAAAGGAAGGGAGGAAAAGAGGAAGAGGAGGAAGAGGGAGGGGAGAAGGAGTGGGAGAGGAGAGAAGCAGAAGAGAGGAGGAGGAGGTGAGAGGGAGGAGGGGGGGACGAAGGGGAAAAGGAGAGGAGCGTGATGACCAATAGCATCACAGAGCCAGTGTCCTCACCAGGAGGGGGAAAGAAAAGATGGCGACCCGGGTTAAATAACATCTTTGTGTGAGCAAATCTCTGTTGTCATGGTAACAACAACAACAACACTAACAGCCACAGACAATACAAATACAATAACCGGCTTTCGTCACACAGCTCTCCTGATCTGGACTCTATAAACTCTGTCACCGTCACTTTTCCCTTTGCTGCTGTCGTCATCACCACAACCACTAGATGTTGCCTAGCAACAGAACGATGATGTCAAGACAACCTGCTGCCTGCTGTTCTTTTTTCTCGTCTTCAAACTGGAAAAGTGGAACGCTGGACGGTTTCTTTATTTCTCCGGGTCAGTGTAAGTTTGAGGAGAGGACCCGACACTAAAGCTGCAGAGTCACCCAAACTGTTTCATAAAAATACATTTTCAAACAGATTTGGCGCGGCGGCTGAGGAACAGGGTCACCTGCAGGTGAACACGTGGAGCTCTGCAGCGTGAAGGGAGAACTAATCCTGCTGCAAGGAAATTTGTTCCGAGCTCTGAAACTGCAAAACAGAAAAGTAAATCTCTTGTTTCAAAAAGGCGAATTAAAGTTCAACCTGAAGAAAAAAAAGATGGAACAACCTTTAACCCACATTCAGAGTTCCAGCTCCTTGTTCGCACAGTCGTTTCCCCGGGGGCCTTTTCAAACATTTTCTCAAGAAAATGAGCCTTCGTACAATCACAGCCGGCAAGATGGACAGTTTCCATTACCAGGCCCTTGTAATTAAGGGATTTGTGCTAATAGCAAATTTATCATAATTCCTGCTGGCTATCACGTCCCTGTCAGGCTGTTTCATTTCAGCGCGGTTTCATTTTCAAGCCTTCAGGTTGGGGCAGTGTTTTCTGACTTGACATCTAAACCCTCGTAATGAGGCGCAGACTCACAACCAACCACACACACACAAACTGCATGACTTGTACGAATTGCAGCCCACAATCTTCAGGATCGGATTGGTCATAAAAGCAAAGACACATAAATCCTGCAAGACCCTTAAATAAGATTTTCAGGCGATGTTTGGAAATGATTGTGCGATTTAACCCTTTCCTTGTCGGGCTGCACAAAATATGTTGCATAATCAAAATCATCATATATACGGTCGTATCCAATATCCAAATCCTGGGAGCTGCTGTTTCCTCCATTTGCCAACACATTATTACATCATGAGATCTCCAGATCATGAAGGAAGATGTTCGTTAAAATCAAACACAAAAACCAGCGTCTGGGATTCTCTTTGATTCACAGAATCCGACGATGCTTGTCTCCTGTTTTCTCTGTTCAGCAGTGATTTCAATTGGAACTATTTTAATTTTGCAAAAAAGAACAAAGACAAATTGTGTCTGGATACTGAACTCAAAGTTGTTTCGTTTCACTTCTCTCTTCAGTTCACACGCCACGCAGAGAGACGGCGCTCTGATTGGCTCATTCTGTCCAAAGGCCGACAGTCCTTTGGCCCCAAACCTCCTCGTCATTAAACTTGTGAGGTGTCCATCATTTTGGTCGGTCGAAATTTAATTTCATAAAACTTCACCCAAACTAACAAGCACGCGCTCAAACCTCAACAGAAGACCGGTGCTCCACGCACGTCGCCCTGCGCTCAGCAGCCTGATTTGGTTCCAAATGAAGCTTCGTTTTGACGAACGTCTCCATGAATAAAATAAAGGCTGCAGGCTTTGATCATCAGGATCCCGTTTTTTTTCTTCCTGCATCTGTCGGGCTGAAGTTAAAGGGAGGAAGTTTATCTGAACTTTGTTACTGAATTCTGACAAACTGTGCAGCTTATTAAAGGTGTTTTTTCATTAAACACTGTGTTTTGTTTGGATTTTAATTGGTCTCACTGTCAGAGGCAGCGAGGAAAAAAGAAATAATCAAGTCAAACGTTGTAACTCCACCAACATCTGGCTCTCAGCGGGGGAGGCCGGCGGTGACTTGTTGAAGGACGCTTCAGTGGGACAGATGGCTGCTAACACAGGGGTTTGGACCTGCGCCCTCGAGCTGGACTGCCCGGGACCACAGCACGTCACGCTGATAAATATGAAGACACGATGGCTGTCATCTAACAGACCTGACGGGATCATGGAGGGAATGTCAGATTTATAAAACATTGATTTTAAGGTTGTACGTCCAAAGATTGACCTCCATGTCTGGGAGACATTCATGTGCTGCACTTTCTGGCTGAAAGTCAGAAATATCAAAGTATAATGATGAGAACATTTGTTTGAATCTTGTATGAGGCAGGGAGGAAAATGATTTCAATTTTCCAGAGAATGAAATTAAACACCGAGCAGAAAGTAATGCAACGTTTTATGATATTAGACTTTATATTACTTTGCACAATACAGATTTTTCTCTTTTGAAATGTCATCACATCTGGACAATGGGACTGAAACGGGAATCAGGTTGAAAGAAAGGACACGTCTCTCATCAGCAGACGTAAAAGTCTCATCTACTTTAACTTTCCCTTTGATTCTAAATCAGGTCCAGGTTCCGTATTAGTCCAGTCATCAAAGAGCATCGAAGGTCTCGGTCCACAGTGTTCAGAAGCTGAGGCGTCAGTTTTACACATTTTTACAATAAAATTTGAAATATTTACCTCATTTCCAAAACTTATTTCAGGTAGTTGAACATAACGAGGGCCATTTTCCTCTGACGTGTGACGCGTCAGGCTACTGATCTGTCCAACAATAAGACGCGTCTTCTATCTGTCCTTCAAAGGTCACACGATATTAAAAACACTCTGCTGATATTTCAACAGATCAGTATCCTGCAAAGTTCACACCACCAAAGAGCAGCTTATTTGTGGAAAAGGAAGTTCAGCAGCGTCACAAGATTTTAGATGAGAAGAAGGAATTTCCATTTTAACCTGATGAAGGAAATGTTACTGTTTGGATTTATAACGTGGAAAGCTGATGAGGAAACCAGGCTCAGGATGGAAGACCAGCCACCATTTTGCCCAATTTGATGTTTCTGAGTGTTTCCTAACCCTAACCCATTCAGCCAATCAGAGAGCAGGTCAGAGCCGATTGGCCCTCTAATCTACCTGATGGTTGACCGGAGACTGGAGTCCCGACAGAGAAAAGTCTCTCCGTCTTGTTAAAAAGAAAACAAAAAAGGAAGGCTGAGGCCAAATGAAACCAGAACACCACACCGGAACCGACCCCAACCCAACTGAACCTCCAGAGGGGAACCCAGAGCCTGCAGCAGTCCAGCTGGGCAGCCAGTGGACGTCATGTCAGTACTCACAAGCGATGATGTTGCCATAGCGATTCTTGTTGCGGTTCTCGTCTTTCTTGGCTGTTTCCCAGGGCGCCGTCTGTCCTTCTGCCAGGGCCTGAACACAAACACACACACACAATTAGTTTGATAGTGGCATATTGAGGTATGAACACAGGAATATGCATGCACATATGGCCGGATGCCCAGAGCGTGTTCACGGACACGTGGGCCGACAGAAGTTCAAACTATACATGAATATTCATGGCAGCCAAACAACTCAGTTCACGACAGCCTGCGCTTTTAAGCACGTCAGGTCAGGAGGCCATTATGTCTGAAACGTGACAGAGACGGTTCGCTTTGGATCCCCAACGTTACCGGGGTCCCCCATCAGCTGCTTGGTCCAGCTGCAGAGGTCTACAGGAGTCCAGACCTGCAGGGTCAGTGGTCATAATGTTATGGCTCATCCGTGGTCTCGATTCTCTCTCCCTCAGCAGCTCTCTCATTGGCTGACTGATGCTTTCTACCCATCCAATCAGGGGGTGACCATCTAAAGCGTCCAACAGCGAGTGGACGAAAACACAACATCCCTCCAATGTTAGCATAAAAGCAGCTGTCAGTGAGCAGCAACCTGTGCAGGCAAACACTGCGGGATCAGAGACACACAGCAGACGCACAAAAGTTTGGGTTCATTCTTGTGTTGTTTCGGTTGTGAGAAAAAACAAAACTGTCAGTCCTTTGTTGGAGGAGAAAGACAGATTGTCTTGACTCCTTGCTGCGATTCTGGCCCCTGTGACAAGATTACAAACACGGCAAGGACAAAACGAGCTTGTGATTGTCTGTGTGTGTCTGTGGGTGTGTACTATACTCAAAACAGTTCAACAATAATTTGTTTTGTAGTTTTCTATGGAAAAGTGCGAGCAGAATCACACAACATGTGCATGTTTTGAATGTACATGTATTTGTGTGTTTTGTGTGTGTCTGTGTGTGTGAGTCTGAGTGAGCGTTAAAGCTCATTCTCAAGCTTCTGCTAAGAAACCAAACCCCAACTCTCAAAGGCCGCCATATGGACACAGAACCATTTTAGAACAACTATTATAACACACAGGAGGAGTGCACTGACACACAATACACAATACACATTACACACACACGGGGGGCAGTGAGCAGTCCTTTCTGAGTCCATTAAGGATTCCAGAAGACCAGACAACATTTTTCACTTTTAGACATTGATATGACCTACATACACACAATGCAGATAAGAGGACACACACCCAAGCTTACACACATGTGCATACAAACGCACACACACAACCCATATGCCACTTTAAAAGAATCCATTTTCTGCTTGACTGAACGATATGTTTAAGTGTCTGCTTTTCTGTCACACTGTATTTGTATTGGATAAAGTCTGTGTGTGTGTGTGTGTGTGTGAAAATATGAAAAAAAAAAGTGTTTGTGGCGACATATCAGGTTGGGGGCTTCTGAAGGCGGTGTGTGTGTGTGTGTGTCTGTGTGTGTGACCTGAGAGGAACAGGACAGAGTCTTAATCAGACTCATCTCATCGTTTTTGGGGATTTTTAATATTCTAACACAAAGCAGGAGAAAGAGTGCAAACACAGACACACACACACACACACACACACGCAGGAGAATAAATCACATTTGCTCTCCCCTGAAACACATCAGTGGGCATAAACCAAAATGACAGGAAGCAAATGAAAATATAACGTACGGCATCTCAGAGGGACAATTTTCAACAGGCACGCAGTCGATAATAGAAAATATTCATTCTTCTGAGGCAGAGAGAGACAAAGACTGTCTCTGGATGAGAGAACGAAGACGAGGAGAACGATCACAACGGGACCTCTGACCTCTGCAGCTGAGGTCATCATGGACAGATCTGTGTGTTCTCACAGCTTGAGCTCCACCTCTGACCTCTGACCCCTGACCTCTCCTCTGGCAGGTCCTGGTCCTGTCAGCGGTCATATTGTTTTGGCTGATTGGTGTGAATAGGTGAGAGTACGAAGTCCAAAGTTTATTTTCTGAGATCATTAATATTGATGATGAGGGTTAAGAATTAATAACTGATTTACGCTTTCTGATGCATATGGCAGCTTTCTGCCGGCTCGCTGCAGCAGTCGGTTCCATCTGTTAGCAGTTGATCCGGTTTCAGATGCGCCCTGTTTACTGTAATGACATTTTTATGTCTCTGCAGCTGACGTCCGATCTTCTTCCTCCAAAAACTTTTAGCGGCACACCTGCTGATTTTCTTCGGGGTCATGGAGGCAGTGTTTTTATGATAATAGAAAGGCCTTCTCTCTCTGCAGTTACATTTCTACACGCTGCTTCACAGGAAGATTTTATTATACCTATTATCTGGGCGGTGTCGCTGCTGACCTTTGACCTCCTTACTAATAGCTGCTTGTAATGCTGTCTGTTTAGAGATTGATGTCTGTTTTACAGTTGTTCTCGTTATCTGTGCATGGATGCCTTACCTCGTACTCCTCCTTGAAGCCGTAGCCCTGTCCACATTTCATCTGTGTGATGTGTTGGAGGAGGTCGGCGACTCGAATAGCTGGTTGAAACTGGCCGGCCTGGAACTGACCTGCAGGAAGAGAAACGAGGGATAAATATATCAACAAAGTTGGACGTTGGAAGAAGAGTGGGCAGATTGACGGATCTGGAAAATCATTCTGCTGAACTACAGTCTAATTATTATTCATGTTGAGAATTCCCTGTTAAGCTAAATAACCAACGTATGTATGATCAATAAAGCAGCAGCAACAGAGAGCCTTTTTTCAAACTAATGAACTGACTCTGCTTCAGTCTGTGTGTGTGAATTCAGTTCTGTTATATTTGGACAAGATAATTAAGAAACAGAAAAAATATTCAGACTCATTTACGACCTGAAGCTTACTGTGAAACTGGATAACTAAACTAGTAGGCTTACGCTCTAACTCATCACTGGATAACCATGTAAATAACTGTCTACGGATATAATCAGCTAGCAAACAAATAATGGACTTAATAAACCAACCAAATAACTGAAAGACCGACTAACTACACAACTACAATATTAACCAGCTGACTAAAGGAAAAGTACCAAATACCTCATGAACAAATTGATAAAGTGATAAATTGATTCACTAACCAAATAACCAGCTAACTGTCTGTCTAGGTCTAGCTTACTAGCTGAGAAACTAACACTCCAAATAACCGACCTGCTAACTGATCAGTTGTTTAATGAGGTAAAGAAATAACCAATTGACTCAATAATTGATCAACTGACAAAACAGCTAATACAAATCTGATTAGATGATACCTGACTGATTACAAAATAATAAAGTAACTGAACAACTAACGAATCTAGCTGGTTAACTTAGAAACTGACTAAGTAGCACACACACTAGCTAATGATTCACCTCGCTCCACGCTAACTAAGCTAGTTAACTGACTAGATGTTTCATTAACTAACTGATGGATGAACTGCTGGCTGTTTATGCCTACCTAGTCAGTTGGCTGATTACCAAATAAAATAACAAACCTTTTTTACTAGTTAGCTGCTTAATAAGCTAATCACATAACCAAAAAAAAAACATATAAAATGATCTAACTGAATTAGCTAGCTAGCCTAAATTCACCTACCGCTCTGGTAGGAGAGCTCCACTGACTCGCAGCCTCCGTAAGGAAAACTCTGCAGGGTCAGAGAGGGTTGGGCGAGTGAGGGCTGGCTGCTGTCTGTTAATGGAGAGAGAGAGAGAGAGAGAGAGAGAGAGTGAGGGATGGGTTACCATAACAACATAACACCTACCAACACTCACACACACTTCTGCTTGATGCACTCAAGATTGGTCGCTGATTAATTTGTCACTTAGCAACCCCAGTCCTGATTGGTGGAAGCGATGGGACACTTAATTAAAAAATTTCTCCTCCAATTAAGCAGCGGACGGATTGATCGGACGAGTGTTCAGGCTTTAATTAGTCCGGACAGATGGAGGGTTCAGGGGATGGAGCGAGCGTTTTAAAAGTTTCAAACAGCTAAAGGTTTTAGGCCAAGCAGAAGAAGGGGAGGATTCATCAGCCTGTAATTGTTGGAAGAAGTCTATTTTAGTTATCTGCTATCCAACCGTTGTAAAATTCGAAATAGCTGAAGTTTTAATTTCCTCATTGTGGTTTTAATTCATAAATAAAGCAAGAGTTTGTTCATCAGTGTGGAAATGTGGCCTCTGGTAACCAGCCAAACCGGCAGAGGCTCTGAAGTGTGAGCGTCTGAGGAGGAAAAGGGCCTGTAATATAAAACTGCACGACTCTATGTTTTCTTAATGGAGCTATTTGCATGTTAATGATGGCTGTGGATTCATTAGTGGCCTAAAGTGGCTCCTCCATGAGCCAATCCAAACACAGACTTCCCTAAACGAATGAAGAATGAGTCGGCCACATGGGTCACTGCAGCTCAGAGTGTGTGTGTCTGAGTGTGTGTGGCCACAGAAAGCCATAGAAGAAGCCAGAAAATAGCTTTCAATGGCAGACAGTAAGGAAGTCAGCACGGCCGACAGGGTGAAGACTGAGAAGGTGAGAGGAGAAGAGCTGATGGTGGGCGTGAAGAGGAGACACGTAGAAAACAGAGGAGGAGTGATGAGAGGAATAATCCTGGGGGGAGGACGGGAGACAGACGGGGGGCAGGGAGGGAGGCCGGGTCCGCTCAAACAGAACGCCATCAGGCTGCCAAGAATTTACTCCAGCGCTTCATCCTGCGCCATAAATCGGAGTTAACTCCCATCATCCTTTGCTCCCCTCGCCTCCTTTAAACTCTGGGTGCGACCCCGTGTCCGGCTTTGTCAAACACGTCTTAGAGAACACACGCACTGTGTCCTCATTGGAAGACCAGGACTGTAATGGGAGGACATTTCCCATGATGCAGTGCGTTGAGCTCAAATAAACAGCGTAAGGAACAACTGTTAGAGCTAATGGTGGAGAGGTTGGAGCCCCTTCCTTTCACAGCTGTTGTCCCCTGATGCTCAGGTTTTTGGACTCTGACTTTTAAAAACTGTGATGACAATTCCTCAAGTTTTTCTGGAAAAAAGTCACATGGTGTTCGTGTTGCTCGGCAACAGGAGCTCTGTGATGCAACGTTAAAGGCGGGAACAGCTCGTTCTTCTTCTTCAGGGATAATCGATGGGTTTACATCATAACTGACTACAAGCAGAGAAAAAGAAAAACTCCTGTTATATTCCTGAACAGGAACGCACACAGGCCTCAGCTATCACAACTATCAAACACAAACGCAGACGCACAAAGATACTTGCACACATACTCAGGTATCTCATTAGCTGCAGGTCTGTGACAAGTGTGAAGTTCAAACTAATTCCTGCTACTCAGTGTGAGAAGTTTTCTATACATCTTTCCCTCGTTTCCTCTGAATGTGTGTGTCTGTGTGTGTCTGTGTGTGTCTGTGTGTGTGTTAAACTCACCAAGGTCAAATATGCATTAAGCCAGGCATGAAATAGAGTCGCAGCAGCAGCTCCACAACACTGACTATGATGAAGACAACTCAATGCTAATGGGGAGATTTATTGACCCCACAGTCACAGTGTGTGTTTGTGTGTGTGTGTGTGTGTGTGTGTGTGTGTGTGTGTGTGAGAGAGAGTGTGTTGTGTGTGTGGATACAGTGTGTTTGACAGTATAAGAGATAGTCATTGATTGAGAGAGAGACAAGTGTGTTTTTATGTGTTTGTTTGTCGGTGAGTGTGTCAGTTAATGTCCTTCATGTGCGACAGTCTGCCCCCCCCCCCCCCCCCCCCCCCCCCCCCGTGACTTTATTAAGACTCAGTTCTGGACGACTTCAACGCATCACAACAGAGTCGCTGCGTTAGCTCTGAGCACCATCTGCTCTTCTTCTTCTTCTCTTCCTGCAGAAACCCTCCACAGCTGGAGGAGAAACGCTGCGATGAACCTGCAGCTCAGTGTCGTGGCTGACACGTGAAGACTTCCAAGTCAAGATCCAGCAGTTAGTCTGTCACATCGACTTCCAGGTGAACTGGAGCAGAAATAAACGAGATTGTGGTCCAAAAACTGTTGGTACCAAAAAGGGGGCGGAGCCAGGCTACAGAAACCTCCGAGGCTTCGTCCACCTTTATTGACACTGAGGTCTTTTTCACACGCCGTAAAGGCATGGCGACGCTGTCCACAACATAAAGTTATGTGCCTCTAATGGAAAGCTGCCAGCCAATTAGAGGCGAGTGTCTGCAGTAGCCGCGCTGACATCGCTGACGCCCTGACGGGCAATTACTGTCAAATCCAATCACAATAACGAAATGACTTCATTACAGGGACTCATGAATGTCTGAATTTTCACACACACACCTCCATGATTAATTCCTGAACAGTCAAACAATAATTAAAAATGGAAACTGAAATTATTATTATAGTACATATAGCAGCTTAATGATATATATAATATATATATATGTATGTATGTATACATAAGAGCTGTTTACACTCAAATTAGCCTTTTTAAATTATTAAGTTTAACTAAAATTATTAGTTTAAAGGTGTTAAAGCTGAACCTGCTGCCTCTCCGTGACACCAACACCTAAACTGGACCTGGCTCGGACCAGCTGTAGCATCTCAGTTCCTGTTTGTCTCCGTCTCTCTGTGAAGGTCAGTCCAGCTTCACTTTCCTACATCAGAGCTGAATTCTCTTCGCTCTGATATTTGAGACACGTTACGGCCCTGTGGTGGAACGGCGAGCTGCTCCAGCATGAAGGATGGGAAATACCGGCGCAGCTCAGCTGTTGTCCAGGAGGAAAGAACTGTTCACAGATAAAGAGAGGCTGCCGGAGCAGGCCTCCATCTTTGTTACTGACAGTATGAGACAGTTAGGACGAAATAAACAACCAATGTAACTAATTTATGTTGTGTCGACTGAATCTATGCAACATCGGTTTTCTATACGAGTAAGAGTGCTGCTTTCCTCCCTATAGGAGAGGTCTCTGAAGGGAGATTGAAGCTTTAATGAGAGCAGAAAATTGGTTCAACGGAGCAAAAAAATAAAATAAAAAATAGAAAAGACAGAACCAAGATGAAGCAGAAAAATGACTCTGCAAACCAAAGAGACAGAATGAAACATGGAGAGTCCTTCTGAGATAAACACAGTGTTCTAAATTACTTTGCTGTGTTCTGAATTTGTTTGCAAATTTAGTTAGCATGATTGGAAAAGGAGAGGACAGATTGAACGAGATGAAACAAAGACACAACGGCAGAGAGAGAGACAGCGGTGGAATGAAGGAGCGATAAATGGAGGAAACAACAGTGACAGCCGTGAACATATCCGGACTGTATCAGAGACAAACTGGTCTAGACTGGATTACTTCCCTTCACCTCCTGCTCCTGTCAAGTGGACGGAAATCACTGACTCACAAAGTGTGGCCCTGTGTGAGTCTGCAGTGTGTGTGTGTGCGTGTCTAAAAACCCACTTTCTCTGAAACTACCAGCAGCAGAGTGAGTGTGTGTGGGTGTTTGTTTGTGCCTGAGTTCCTCACTGAAGTCACTAAGCAGCTGCACAACAGTCAGACAAATCTGCTCCACAGCACACTTTCTGATTATTTCAAAAAGAGTGAGGACCAGAGAGACATACAGACCTCCCCTTATTCCTCTCCGCTAAGAAAGGGGGATCAGGCTCATATGCTCGTTGGGGGGGCTGCTCAGTCTGGGCAAGTAGCTGCCTGATGCCGAGGATAATTAATGGAGACGTGAGGGATTAAATAATCTGCAGTATTTTCAAATGAATGTCTGTTTGAGCATCGAAGATACGCAGAAGTTATCCGAATGTCCTTTCTGTTATTTAAATGATGTGCTGATTTCTGACAGCTGACTAAAAGTTCAGCTCATATCAGCTCATCCTTGGGCAGGTTTCAGTGTCCCGGTTCAGGGGCGGGTCTTTTGGATGAGATGCTCCACAGAGGCGTGGCTAACTGCCGCCATCTTAAACCACAAAGGCCAAATGGAAACGAGACGGCCTGGCCTGCACAGAAACATGATGAGGAGTGGAATCATCACTGACAGGATCATAAGGAACAGCAGCCAATCCTGTCAGCTCATGGCCCAGGGGGCGGGGCTAATATAGAACAGGATGGGCACACTCACTGACACCGTGTGAGCCGCTGCCAGTTTCAAACAAACGACTGAAGGAAGTGAGTTATAAACAAGACAGAATATAAACGACAACAGACTCTCCACACTCTGATCTTTCACCCGGCGACCTGGAGCAAGGTGGAGGTGGGCGGGGCTTAGAGCTGATCCAGGTTTACGTTGAAAGGTCAGAGTTTGAGTTGAAATCACATCTGGAAAAACTAAATTTAATGTGTTAAAGCTGCACGTGGAAGGAAAGCCAACGTGGAGACAGACCGGGGACAGAAACAAGAGTCAAGAAGTGGCTGGAAAAGAGCACAGAGGTTCAATCTTCCCCGAGCACATAAAGGTTAAAAATTACTATCTCTCAACCCGACTCTCACCTTCAATTACCCGGCACCGCCACATTATGGCCAAACAAAATGACTGCCATTAGCCGTAATCACCTTACATGCAGCCTAATGCTATGCTGAGCCGAACTGGGGAAAATAATGCATGAAAAAAAAAAGACTGCAGGTAGAAATGACGAGCTCTCCACCTCCACTGAAATATTAAATCCATTTTTTACAGATGTGAAATATGAAGTCAGTGAAGAGAAAAACTTCAAGAAGTTGTGTATCCTGGTTTTGTGCGCTTTTGTTATTCTCTGATTACGTGATTTCACTTTTGTGTTAACGTGACTTTATAGGAATGAAGCGTGTTTGCAGGGAAAGCTACAGATTTAAGGACTGACAACACTGCTGGATGTGAAGAAGGCCAGGACCAGGACCGGGACCGGGATTAGGACCGGGATCAGGACCGGGATCAGGACTGGGATCAGTACTAGGACCGGGATCAGGACTGGGATCGGGATCAGGATCAGGAACGGGACCAGGACCGGGACCAGGACCAGGACCGGGACCAGGACTGGGACCAGGACTAGGACCGGGATCTGAACCAGGACCAGGACCTGAAGTGTGACGGAGGGACTCAGACTTTCACTCTGTCGGTGAAGCCAAAGAAATGGATGAATGTGTGCTCTTCAGCTCCTCAGTTCCTCTTCAGGCCTCTCTAACAGCAGACGTCTGCTGAGGGAGCTTTAGTTTCACACCGTTGTGCGTCTGTGTGTGTGAGTGAATCTTATTAGCCGGAGAAAAGCTCCTGATCTGGTGAAACATGGCTTCAGTCCGGACGGCGGAGGAGATGGCGTCCTTGTCCCGGCACACAAACGGCTGTTCGCTCTGTGAAACTTTTTAGGAGACGTCAGCGTCGAGGAAATTGATTTTCTTTAGACCAAAAACGTGTTTGCACATGAAATGCTCCTGATCTGCTGCGGTGGCTCCTTCCTGATCCGCCGGATTTACATCATGTCAGAGTTAACATGGCACAGAGTGTGTGTCCGTCTGTGTGTGTGTGCATTTCCGATGATCTCTTCATGCATAGATTGTATTAGCGTGTGTGCGCTTACATACGCAAGATTTTCTGGGTGAAGGACTGTGTGTGTTGTCCTGTGGGCCAGCTGTACAGCTTTCAGCAGAGCTCAGCTGTCTCACACACACAGCACTGAATACTGGATTCACTGGAGCTCCGTCTCTTTCCTCTCACTCAGCTGTTCTTCTTCTTCCTCTTTCCGAGGACGTTGCTGTGCATTTATTAAACGATGAAAACCAGCCACACTCAGAACACGCTGGTTTTGATTTTAGGAGGCTGCGTGCCTCCCAGACAACAGCATCAACCCTGTGGCATGAGAAAATAAAGTGTTTAAAAAGACTTAATATGGCTGTGAAGGGGAAAGATCCGGTCTGCGTCTGCAGTTTTGTCTGATCGTGACTTTTTTTATCTTTATATTTATGAGCTTTTTTCAGAAAAAAGAGACTCAGTCTCTTTTTAATCAGACGTGGAGCTGCAGTTTTCCAGCGATGGACAGAAAACAACTGAAACGTTTCCATCAATGAAATCAATGAGACATCAGATGATCGTCTCAACTTGGATTAAATCAAACAAACAAAAAACACCAACAAATACTCTGCTGTCGCAATGATGACGATGATGAATTCACTCAGTCACAGATGGACGGATGACTGAATCCCTTAAAGTGAAGCGCTAAAGGGAAAGTAGAGGAGATGCTGGAGATGTGGATGATGATGAAAGAAACCAAGAAGAATTGTCAGGAAGGAAGAAGAATGAGTGAAGGAGGGATGAATGAATGAAGTGACATTAAAAAGAAGAAAAATATTTATTTTCTCATTCTTTTTAAATTTATTCTGTCAGAAGAGATGAGATATTTTTGATTGTTGGATCAGGTTGGGTTCATTGTATTTTACGTGGTGGTTGTGAGTCCCTGAGTTTGTTTCTGTGTAACTGGGGGCGGACAGATGGCTCAACCAAAGAACGAAGTCATCTCGTGAAGACGTACGACAGAAAACTGCTCAAATCGCTGGAGCAACAGTTTGCATTCTGCTTCATCGTGTCTTGATGAGCACGAGTGACGAAATGTCTTCATTTCCTCTCTCCTCTCTCCGTCCTCTTTTCCTCAGTCAGTCCCAGAAATCGAACACAGCGACTCAGGAGGTTTAAAGATGAGAGGACACGAAGGAGGGATGACAGGAGGATGGAGGGAGGAAGATGAGGAGCAGCAGCTGGATGAAGAGTTTGATCACTTTAAACAAAAAAATGTCACCACTTCCACCTCTGAGTGTGTGTGTGTGTGCTCATACACACACACACACACACCACATCACACTTTGGCATGAACCACAGCCAATCTTCTTGGCAAAGAGCTGGTCAATCTGGCCAACAGAAGGAGGGAGGAGGAGAGAGAGACGGGAAGAAGGAGCTGGAAAATGGTTTTGACATTTCATTCTGTCCATTTGTAAACTGTGTGTGTGTGTAACTGTGCCTTGATGTTAACTCACACACACGCTCACACAGATTACACTTTAACAGCGTTGACCGGCATCTTCGAGGCAGAAACTTCGATAAATCAAAGAGTTTCACTCACCGATGGATGTCGTGGCGGGAACCGGCTCTTTGGACACTGCAAAGTCACATGACACAGAGGATACATCAAGTCAAGTTAGGTCACATGACCAACATGGTCTCAATGAAAACACAGTCTGTCGTTTGCATTCATGAGGCAGTTAGTGAAGACTGAGGGAATTAATGGAGGACTTCATTTAACTTTAGACAACACCAAACTCCGCCCACCACCACAGCGAAGATTATGATGTCACAGTGAGGTTGACCTTTGGCCTTTTGAATATAAAAAATCATCATTATTTGACCTGCTGAACTTTTGACATCATTAAAGTGTAAATTCTTCAGTTCTGGCCTGACATGAGTTTGTGTTTGTGACTTTGACCTTCAATGACCTTGAATGAGTTCACTCCCAGCTAATATTGACCTTAGATTCCTGGTTCAGCAGAAAAAGATGAAGATCAGCATGAATGCAGCTGCTCTTAGATATTTAGCATTTCTGGAGTCCTCCTATGCAGAGTAACTGAACTGTTATTCTGAGTTCAGTGGTGGTAAAATGAGCCGCAGTCCATTTTCCTCCAGCTGTAATAAGTTTGACACACAACCTGGAAAATATGCAAAATCATCCTTGAAGTAAAAACAGCCCCTGAGTTTGTCCAACTGCAATTACAGCTGCAGGCAGTGCCGCCGATTCATGAGCCGAACTGAAGCGCCGAAAAGGCAGCTGCAAAGATTCTGTGTGTGTTTGTGAGTCTGTGTGAGAGATGAGGTGTGTACCTGAGTAGTAGGAATTCAGCAGGGATTTGCTCTGCAGCGTCTTGTTTCCCTGCACAGAGAAGGAGCAGGTGGAGGGGGAGGCTGGGGGGGGAGGAAAGGAAGGAGATGTGAAGGGAGCAGGATAGGAAGGAAAGAGGAGGGAGGACAGGTCAGTGACCTCATCGATAAACAACCAACAATCAATCATCAGAGGACACGATGAATAATGAAAACATAACAAAGGCAGATCAATGCTCCATATTCAGCAGCACCAACGTCCCATTCAGATCCACGCACAACTCATCGTTGGTCGATACGCAGCACTGACCAAAGGAGGAGACAGAACGAGACGTGGAAATGACGAGGCAGATTAGAAAATGTGCTGAGTCAGCACATGTCTCAGCCTCATGCATGAGTCGGGTTGGAGCGGCGTTTTCCAAAGACGACGACAACAACAAAAACTTTCACCCAAAGTAGGCTGGAGTGTCGACGGCTGAGATCGCCCAGAAACACCTGACATGGATGTTTTATTCCAACATCAGGTATGAAACACTGCTGTGTGTGTGTGTGTGGCAGGTGCTCCTTTGACTTTTTATTCAGCTTCAGGTCCATCACTGCCAGCTCAGGACTTCGATATGAGACACGTCTGTCATCGGTGCGTTCTGACGAGTCCACTCGTTATTTCTCTGTTTCAGAAAAAAGCTAATAGAAAGGTGCAGTTTGTCATTTTATTAACGATCCCTGAAGTGATTGGTATTCATCACCTCTTCTGGAACAATAGCCCATCTTATCTTTCCTCACTCTGTTGTCCTCTCCTGATATCCCCAAACACAACAGTGTTTTCTCCTCCTCTGTGATAAAATCCCTCCCGCCTCATGCACACCAGTGCTGTATGCTAATGCGCCGCAAAAGGAAGCTCAACTTTAATACAGTGAGGAGTGAAGCCGCATACGCAGAGAAATCTGCTTTGACAGCAATGTCCCGCGAAGACAGCTGGCGACTGGATGAGAATGCAATAACACAAAAAGGTTATTTGCCCTGCGAGGGGGGACGTTCGCACAAATATTATTGGGTCCCCCACCTTGTGTCAGCGTTTTTCCTGTTCTCATTAGGCCCGAGCCTGGATCGGTGACTGTGTGTATATGAATATATATATAACTGTGTGTGTGTGTGCTTCATTTCCTTTCTGTTTCTACCACACTTCACTACCACAGATAAGAAGGTGCAGAAAGTGGCAAGATCTTCTGGACATCCCCTGAATGCCTCACATGTAGATTAGCAGTTAGACTTTGGTGCATGAAGCTGATCATCAGGGCGTTTTCTTTCTCTGAAACACCATCAAGCCAAATTTAAATAATGTGACATTTGCCACAGGTCCAGGTGAAGAGGAAACTCACACCTGCGATCAGACGACTGTGACCTCTTCTCCAAATCCTCCCATCACCAAAGCCCTCCGCCTAAATGTAATTCAGGAAAGGTTCAACGTCTCTGACAATGAAGGTTTTTCTAAGATCCAAGGTCAAGAGAGAGTGAGCTCATTCTGTGTACACTGCAAATTCCCCAATGAATGGCCGAGTCGATCTGAAAGGTGAAGAAAAATGTGCGAGCTTTAAATATCACAGCTTTAACGAACATGGAGGTCGAGATAAGAAGCGCTCGGCACTAAATGTGTCCGATGCAAAAACAATCTTGTGCGTCGGCATCGCAGCACGGACAGTTAGAGCGAGAGTGCAGGCAATTACGACCGACATTAGCTCCCCACTTAGTCCCGATCCAGCACCCCTGGCTTTCAACGGCCGAGCACTCCCAAAAGGCCAGGCTGACATTTTCAAGAGAGAAATGGCCTTCTGAGAGGCCCTATCTAATTACATTGGACACACACACACACAGCCACGCACATGCAGAACCGGCTAACACGGATGTGAAACACACAATGAGTGAACGTGTTGAAGCTGCAAAGGACCAGAGCAGCAGAGAGTTAGTCTGAGTCCGATGAAGCAGCAACAACGACTGCTGATGAAGGCCAAAGAGCAGCACTTGGACTTCTCCTCCGAAATGAAATATCAAACATTTGAGAAAATGAATCTGACAAAATGATTAATGGAACTGAGACGTTCTGATGCCGAAACGGGCAAAAGAAAGTTTGCTCTGAGGGCCGGAGGTGGACTTACCGAATCCGTTGAGGTCCTGGTTGGAGGTGGAGAACGGGTCGTCTTTGTGCAGCGTGCTGACCTTTGTGGTGCTCTTATCAGCCGTGGTGACTGGACCCATCTCCCTCTGCTGGGTGGAGCTGCTGGCCGTCTCCTTCTGCTTCTTCGCCAACTTCCTGCAGCAGCACACACACACACAGGTATATTTACATATAGGCACACAGATACACACTCATATCACAGACCCACAAACATCCGGAGTCTATAAACTACAACAATAAGACAACATGCAGAGTCAAACACACAAGATGAGCGTTGTGTTCTGTTTGTTGAAGAAGCCACAGACTCTGAGATAGGCGTGGTGGCCTCGTAAACCAAAGCTCGTGGGTTCGATCCCCATCCACACCTTTAACGTCAGTCTGTCTTCAGGTTTCTAGTCTGGGGTTGGGACGCTCTGGGGTTTATCTCCCCACAACTCTGAGCGGGAAGAACGTCAGACTCTTTACACCAAGTTCAACAAACTGCACGTCCCGTTCTGCAGCCGGTGTGCACAAACTGTGTATCAATAACACATCATGTCTGCAGCTGAGTCATATAAAATTAAATAAATCAGAATAAGAACACCTCACACGTCCTCCAGAGTCCACCCTCAACTCACCAAGTATCGAACATCGAGTCACGAGCATCTTACAGTGGGCTGTGTGTGTGTGATAATGCAGGGGTGTGTATTTGTGTGTTTGTTTCTGTCAGCCAACACTTGATCTCCTTTGAGCACCGACTGTGCTGGACATTCAGTGTTTTGGCCGTGTGTGTGTGTGAACACGTGGCTGTTGTATCTGGCCGGGTGGTGGATGCCGTCCAGCGAGTGGGAGCGTTTCTCAGTCACCTATCACGATGCTGCCTCTCACGCCCCTTCATGTGTGTGTGTGTCCAGAACACGCACACTGACAGAGTCGCTACACAAACACACATCTCCAGAGCATCGCTCATGTTACCCGCCATGACTAATCAAGTTTCTCTCAACACGTTTGAAAGCTTTCATAAAGCACTTAGAGGCTGAGTCACCATCTGTGATGGAGAGGAGGGAAATGAAAGCGAGCACCAATGAAGAAGTTGCAGAACATTTGTCAAAGTGACGGCTGCTGGTTGAACATAATGAATATTGTTGAAGACTTCTGTACTTAAGAACCTTCCACACAAGCAGAAGGTTCTTTTAAACAATTAAAGAGTTGATCTGCAGGTTTTCTGAGCTGCTGCTTATAAAAGGTAGAAATTCATCCTGGTCTTCAGATGACTGAAGGCGGGAGCTCTCCCAACATTCCTCCACAACCGCCACAAAAACCTCCTCTGATTGGAGCTTAGAGCGGAGGGGTGAAGAAGGAGAAGACAGAAAAAGGCAACAGACAGAAACACCTCCACCTCTCTCACATTCATCCTGTTAATGGACTCCTTTAAATGACAAATTTCTTGCATATTGTGAGCAGTAACGAGCGCGCCATAATCCGTCTTTAATGAATGTCACGGCGGCGGTCCATTAAGACCGAAGTTGCCCCGCCGGGTGCCGACTGGACTACTTTCTGCCCCCCAGCAATGTTAATTGTCGGCCGTTTGATGTGCGGACAGTGAGGGATGGGTTGGATGGACACGTTGTCTTTGTGAGTCTGTTTGTGTATGTGTGTGTGTGTGCACGCTTTAAGAGGAGACACTGTGACAAACAGGATGAGAAGGAAACGCTGGATGGACTTGGATTAAAAAACAGTTTTTAAATTGGGGCGTCAGCAGGACGTTCAGGGAAACGAATTACTGACATTTGTAAAACTTTTTATTTTTCTCAGGTTATATTTGTTTCGTATTAACGTCTGATGTAAATTAGTTCTCCGACTGTTTCCTGACATAATTAGGCCCGATGACTTACATCTGACATTTATTGGTGAAACTGCTCACGACATGGAAGTAATATTTCATATTTAACAGACGAGTTTAGTGTGAATGTTTATTAGATGAAATGTTAATGCTGCAGGCTGAGTTGTGCTGATTGCAACAGATGTTTGTCCAAACGTCAATAAAATATCTGAACAAACTGCCTGAATGTGAATGAGTTTGTGTTTATAATGATTTTTCTGTTTTAATGTTTACAGTTAAATTCTGTTCCAACTTCTTCGCTTGTTTCCATTTATTTTTATTTCCTGCTGGCTGTAGATAAATTGGTGGTATTAGTATTGAAGAATGTAATCAGTGCAATCAGTGGGGATCGTTTTCTCTATTCTTTATTTGTCGATAGTATATTTTCCAAGTGTTCCCTAAATGCCTCACATATTAACTATGTGGTTATGTGGATCCTTAAATTGACTGATGTTCCCTAAACGCCTCCCGTCAGTAGATAAACTTCACACACTCTTTTTATCGGGGCATCTGGGGCAGCAGTGAACTGTTCGTGACCTTATGGGGCATTCAAGGGGCTTCACTGGGGCCAGAACAAAATGATCTAATATCAGGGGCCCCCGAACATGAGGCCTGTTTGCTGCTGGGTCTTCTTAGAGGAAGAGATGAAGGCTGCATGCAGATGTGAGTAACTGCAGGCGACTAACCAACAGTCAGCATTCAGCCAGAGCTTTGTTTCCTACGAAGTGATGCTCGTGCTGGGATTTGCAATTATTCCAGCAGAAGTCTGGCAAGTCAGCGGGGCCAACCTTAAGGCATCCAATCAAACAAGGGAGATGACATTTGTTTCACTTGTCGAGGGATCGACAGAGCTCCCGCGTCGTGGCGAGCGAAGGCCTCAGCTGGTCGATTGGCAGCCAGATCGCTCAAATTTCCTGCAGTCATCCCCAGCTGGTGCCGCAGTCAGACAGGAAGTCAGTCACTCCAGGACGATGGCGGCAGCTCCAGAGGAGGCTGCAGGCGAAGCCCAAACAAACTTTCATCTGCGTATCACAGGATTTAGAGCCAAACCGGAGAGCGAGCGGGAGATGGAGTGATACAGCGAGATGTGAAAAGAGAGGAAGAGGAGAGAGAGGGAGAAGTCCCCCTCTCATCTCAGCTCGCTCAACCGTAAACATCCTTGGGCTATAGCAGTGTGTGCGTGTGTGTAGATAGAGTTGTGCTGAAGCTGGTGCTGATCATCTGTTGGCCTTCATCATCTTCATCTTCATCAGAATAAAACTGAACATCAGGCTTAGGCAATATGATATTTAACCCAGTCCAGAGAACAGTGTCCTCATCCTCCATCTTTGATAGTGACGTCTGGAGTCATGTCTCTACGTCAGACGCTCCTATTGGCTGTGGTGGGTGATGTCACAGCCAATCAGCCTCTGGATCAATTCTGTATGTTTCTGAAGTCGGTCTGAATGTGTTCTTTGGTTAGAATGGTTTATATAAGTGATAAGTATAACAGAAGGTCAGCGAGTTGTGTCAATATGTGTGTCCTTGTCGCTGTTTGTCTGAATTCTTTGTGCGTTGTGTGAGTTTAGTGTGTGTGTCTGCACTAACACTTCAGTCCCTCATTTACATTTTCCAGTAAACTAAATTAAACTCTGCAATTTGTCCCGTAAAAGAAAAGTCAACAATGGCTGCCGTCTTCAGCCTGTCAGATTCTGGGGGGGCAGAAAGCCTCGGGGCAGCATCGACATGTGATGACTTTTCCACTCAGTTAGGACTCAGACTTCAGATTTGTAGGAAATTTTCAGAAGCTTTGAAGACGGCAGGGGAGGCTGGGATTTTCACAGATTCTCTGCAGGGGTGTGTAGGTGAGCTTGGAGCGACGTGTGCGACAGCCGTGTGCAATTCCACGCGGTTGTGTGTGCAGCCTGTAATCGGTCCTCATTACTGCTGCAGGCAGGACGCAGCTGCTGCAGGAGGAGATAATGGTGGACGACACGGACCTTCAGGGTCACACGGTTTAAGACAGGGACCATGAAAACAACGCAGCACCAACACAACAAAAGCTGTTCAGGAATTTAAAGGAGTGTCTGAAAACATTTCATCTGACGAATTTGGACGACATAAAGTCAGCGACTGTTTCCTCATATCGACACACAGTGACGTCTCCCGTCAGGCTGAGAGCTGCTGCTTCTCCGTTATCCTGCTTCAAAATGGAAATAAAAAAGTTGAAGCAGCTCATAACCAAAAGGGGCGACATCACAGTCAGCTGGTTATACTGACAAACTACCCACGATGCATCGGGATTTACAGCACAACAGCTCTGCTTATTTGCATTCAGTCACAGCACATTTTGTGGCTGCAGGCTGCTGTTTGTGCGTCAGAGTTTGTCTTCACATGGCTAAAAGTGCGACTAGCTGCAACTTTGAATATCAGGAGTTTCCTGGTGAAACAAACCGGCGACACATTTGGAATCAAGATTCTAACTGGAGTGAATTTGACAAACAACACAACATTTTAACATAAAAAAAACAACCAAAAACAAAGAAGCAAAAGGAGTTTCTCCGGATGTGAAATCTCTACTTACAGGTAATAAGAGTAGGAATAAGCATGTCTTCTGAAGCATGGTGAGGTGAGGCCGATGATGACAACAGAGCAAAACCCAGAAGAAGGACAAACACATTGGATTAGTTCATCACTTGAATGAGAAGTTAACGTTGACTCAATGTTTTTCCAACATGTCCATTTTCGGACGTCTGCCCGTCTTTGTGTCCTCGACTGAAAACGTCCTCTCTGCATCTACATTTGTTTCATGAGGCTTTCAAAGACGCTCTGTCTCTCTCTGTTTCCTCCACGTCTCATTTACCGTCGTCCTGCATTCAGAGCCGTCTCTGACAATATTTAGCTGTAATCCGGCTCTGGAGTGGTCAGTAGTCAATCAAGTACATTAGAGGTAATAATGAGATCCGCGGCGTGTGAAATGATCACTCCTCTTATTTCATGAGACGACCCGCTCATTAACTTTGAAGCGATGATGACAAACTCATCCATCATTCACTCCTCTGCTCTGAGCTAACGCTTCATCACGCTCTGTTGAGTCGTTATATTAAATGATAATAATAATCATTATTATATTGTTGTATGAGAATGTATCTTTTTCACTGAGGTCAAATGAACAGTGTGTGGGCTGATGCACATTTCTGCTGTTAACACACACACATCAGTAAATATGTGAAGAGCTCAGTTTATAACTGATGAAATCAGCACGTGTTAAATGTCTTTGATTCATTTTCATTTTGAAAACAGATTTTAAACGGTTTTTGTTTTGGTTTTACACCTAATTTTTCTTTCCATCTGAAAAACATAATCGCAGATTATTGAAGGGCGGCCAACTTTTTTTTTAAAATTGATTTCTATATTCTTTAGTGTATTTAATTAGACCATTTGAATATATTTTGAAATTATTAAATTTTATTCATTTATCCTGCAAGTTTCAAAAGGAAAACATTTAAAAGAAATTTCAAAATAAAGTTGCAGGTCTGACGCCTCCATCACCAACAGGCTGCTGGACAGACAGACAGACACACACACGGGATGAAGAATGACAGAAAACAGCCAATGACAGAAGATGGAGAACGTGTAATGTGATGAACTGTGCTGTTGTTGTGTTGTTGTGTTGAGCGTTTGGAGTCTGGAGGTTGAAAGGGCTTATTCACAGAAAGAGAACACAACACATCGTATTAATAATACCATTGTTGGTATTATTAAATGGAGTGTGTGCTGGTTAAACAGTGAAAAAGAAAAAACTGGCACAAAATTGGAGAATAATTCAAAATAAATTGAGACAAGAATAAAAAATAAAACTAATAAATAAATAAACTGCATGTTTGTCTTTCTCCTCTGACCTTCCACTGATATCTCATTCACCCATACAGTGTGTGTGTGTGTCTCACTGAGCTCCCTGCAGAATCTCTGTAATGGTTTGTTGGCAACTTTTCTCCCCCTGGCAAACACCCCCTTCCTGGAGAGGCCAGATATTGGGATCTCATCATTTCAAAGGACACACACAGACACACACAGACACATAGGAATCAATATTTCCGTTCTTCTGTGTGGAAGACCTCACAGAAACTACTACAGTCCATCTATCATCCATCCAGCTGGGAGAGAGGGCGAGAGAGAGAGAGAGAGAGAGACTATTATTCACACACACAATTGAACACACCAACACAGAACTGACCTGACTCTCCCCTTCTTTCAAATACCTCCTCACACACACACACACACACACACCCTGTGTCGTCCCATTTCCCTGTTTAAGGCTCTGCTGACATCGTCCTTATGATATTAATAAAGTGCAGAGCGCTGAGAGCTCGGCTGTAAAAGCCACAGCTGTTAAAACTGCTCATAAATATTAATACACTGTGTGTGTCTGTGTGTGTGTGAGCTATCTGTCACTGTGTGAGAATGAATGACAATTATGTGTTGATGTGTTTGATTAATTGTGTGTTTCTGCGTGTCTGTGTTGTGTAAAACTGATGAAGAGCAAAACAACAAAATAACCTCAACAACACCAACTTTTCATCCCATCTAAAACATCAGCTGTCGCACAAACTGAACACAAAAACATCCCTGAAACTCTGTTTGTGAGTCTGTAGTTTAGGCTCTAACTGTTGGACAACCATATCCAGACACACACACACACACACACACACAATTCAACAGTGAGATGATGGCTATAGTTTGTTATGTTGGAGTTATTTTCCTAAAAGTGCACACGCACACACAAACACACACTTACTTTCCATGGAGTGTGTGCTATATCTACAGTACAATCTGTCACCTTCAGACAGACACACACACCCAGGCACACACATACAACAACGTGTTCGACTTCCCTTCAATGAGACTGGCATGAAACCAACCCTTCAAAGTAAAAGACTCCAATACAGGGCCAGCATTAGCATTAGCATTAGCAAATAAAATGCCTTTAACTTGGAATATAATATCATTATGATACAAGTCCAATAAAAATCACACAACAACCACAGTCAACATCCAACTATCTGTCAAAGGTCGTTACAACAACACGCTGCCGTCGATGTCCGTCAGGTTTTAAATCCAGGAAATTTTCCAAATCAGTAAAGTCACCAGTTTCCACTCGACGGTTGATTTTTCTTTGATTAGTTGCCACAAATCATTTGTTCTCAGCCGAGCTGTGTGTTTGTTGACGACCTCGCTGGCTGCTCGCTGTAATCGTCTGCGGCGTGCAGCTGCGCCTAACGGAGCGTCCCCTCGCTCCCGCCAATTAAATTAGAGAGTCAAATGTTATCACGAGCTGCAGCACTCAGGCCAACGGGAGGATAAGACCCGGGGCGCAAATAACCAGAGAGCTCCTGCTCAGGTACAGGCAGTTCACGTGTGTGTCTGTGTGTGTGTGTGTAGGTGGCTGAGCTTCGCCCATCAAACAGCACTGCGGACACATCAACCATTTATCTCAGTGAGCAGCAGTCCATTATTCAGCCGTCTGTCACATCTGCAGGATGGAGGTCAAGTCCAGCTCTCTGTGTGTGTTTGTGTGTGTCTGTGTGTGTGTTCAAGCTGCCAAATCATCTGTGAATAACTACAAGTTTGGCGTCTGTCATCATGGAAGCACTCAGCGCTCTCTCATGTGTGTCTCTGTCCAGTTTATGGCTCCGTTTGGAGACAAACACACACAGACACACAAAAAGCCATTCTGGACCACTTGGCCATTTGCGGTGGATCCAGCCTGAGTCCGTTCCCTGGACTCACATCACCTCAGTTCTCCTGTTGTAGTCTGAGCCCCGGAGGGTCCAGTCTAACGTCTGGAATCAGGAAGTGTCCTTTGGCCGTCTCAGCGCAGAGGGTCGTCTTTTGTTGTGTGACTTTGCGGGCCTTCGGGTCGACACTGTGCTTTAGCTGTCACACACAAACTCCTTCCTTACTCAGAGGAATCTAACAGCGACTCCGTTTCTGTCGGCTGCTAACGGCTGCAGGTCTGGATGAACCTCATTGGTCGACAAGAGGCTTCTGTCTATCAGTGAAAGACCCGCCAATCGAAACGAGGCCTTTAACTATCAGCTGTTAACATAGATACATAAAAGATGCCAAATAGGACACAAAACTGAAGCAGCTTCTTTAGAAAAAGTGAACCAACAGTTCCAAATGTTTTGTTTTCTTCTCTGATGAAAACAGATTTAGGAGCCGTCAGGATGTGAAAACATAAAACAGACATATTTATAGAAAATATTGCAGCACGTAAAATAAAACCTGTGGAAGCGGAGCGAAATCTGGTTACATCTGCTAGTCTCCGATTCTGGTCCTGATCTGAGTCTGGTCCTGATCTGAGTCTGGTCCTGATCTGAGTCTGGTCCTGAACTGAGTCTGGTCCTGATCTGAGTCTGGTCCTGATCTGAGTCTGGTCCTGAACTGAGTCTGGTCCTGAACTGAGTCTGGTCCTGATCTGAGTCTGGTCCTGAACTGAGTCTGGCCCTGAACTGAGTCTGATCCTGATCTGAGTCTGGTCCTGAACTGAGTCTGGTCCTGATATTAGTCTGGTCCTGATCTGAGTCTGGTCCTGAACTGAGTCTGGCCCTGATCTGAGTCTGGTCCTGAACTGAGTCTGGTCCTGATATTAGTCTGGTCCTGATCTGAGTCTGGTCCTGAACTGAGTCTGGTCCTGATCTGAGTCTGGTCCTGAACTGAGTCTGGTCCTGATCTGAGTCTGGTCCTGATATTAGTCTGGTCCTGATCTGAGTCTGGTCCTGAACTGAGTCTGGTCCTGATCTGAGTCTGGTCCTGAACTGAGTCTGGTCCTGATCCGAGTCTGGTCCTGAACTGAGTCTGGTCCTGATCTGAGTCTGGTCCTGAACTGAGTCTGGTCTCACTGAGGATCTGTCAAATTGGAGCCGGCAGTAATTTATCAGCAAAAACTGATAAAGTTCTCGTTCCAAAGAAAGGGAGGTTTGGGGCTCCACCAGGATCTGTTTCTGTCCTCCTCGTCATCAGTTTGGGGTTTGGAAGTTTGTTTGCTCGTTATTTTATGTGACCTGTAAAAATCTAACCCACCAACTGCCTTCTTTTAGTAGAGCCAACAGAAAAACTTTATGAAGCCCTTAACAGAGTTGTTCAACCCAATTTGAGTGGAAAGTGGAATTTCCAAATGAATGTGAGCCCATCGTGAGCCCATCATGACAGAAACCAGCGCTCAGGTGCAGAGGTGTGTGGAGCTTTAAATGAAGACTTTGGCGTGAATAGAGAAACACGACATCGACAGCGACCATGACGGGCACAGAGCGGATTGTCTTTGAGCCCAGAACAGCGTGGGTGGAGATATTTGTGAAGCTTCACATCTCATTCAGCGAGACACCGCCACATATCTCCCTCTTAATCACCCACCTCGCTTTTATTTGCCGAAGCCAAACATGTAATTTCTAACCTACAAAGTTGCACTAATTATTTAACCTTTTTCCCGATACTGGAGGAGGCGGCAGCGGCGGCGGCTTGGCTCAGCTATTGCTTCTGAAAACATCCTGTGTGATTGCCTGCTCTGGTTGGTGAGGTGAGAAAGCAGCAGCTTCATTTCCCTGTCTCAGTTAGAGTCCCTCCACTTCCACCTGGAGGATTTACTGCAGGCGAGATGTGTGTTTGCAGAAAGAACAATTACTCACACAACATCAAAAAGGACAGACGAGCCAAAAGCAGAACCAACGCGGTCACGATGTGAACAGCAACAAACAAGGCGATCGACTTCAACGTGCACTTTTAACAGAAAAATAACATAATCACTGAGCACAGGTGACGTGCAAGAACAGATGATTTTAGAAACAATGATCAAATATATATAACGGTGGGATCAGTTACCAAATGCATCTGATATTAGTGAGGGAAATAAAAAAAAAGGGTTTGAAGCCAACAGAAAGTCACCACCAAACTTAACTTGGACTAGTATGTTACTCTTGAATTTGAGTTCCAAAGGTAAAGAGCCATTTGGTGACGAGGTTAATGTGAAATATGTAAAATATTATCTGCCCCGTCCTGTTTGACCTGACAGCGCAAATATCACTTTAATTAGTGATCATATGAAACTGGAATTATTTCTGTGTTGTTTCTGTGGCTCTGATTGAAACGTGCACACCATCAGCTCTTCTTGCTGTTCTTCAATCATTTCCAGCTGATGGATGATGCTTTAATGTGACAGAATATCGAACCTTAATCGAATCGATCTGGGAAAAGTCGTCAGATGCATTTGGGAAACGGCGGAGAGCCAGAGGAGGCGTGATGAGAGTCACAGTGAGGAGCGGAGAGGATGCGTTGATGTCTAGAAGTAAACATACAATACCCCATGCTCAGAGTTCTCCATGTGTGAATCTCTCTATCGGAGCAAGGGCAAGGCAGGTACAGGACGGGACAGGAAGGGGCGGAGCCAAGGACAGGAAACAGGAAGATAGAAAGAGACATAAAAGGAGGTAAGACTCCAGCCAGAGGTCGTGAAACAATCACTTCTGTCTGGATTCGATTTTTTCATTTTTACATTGTTCCTGCTGATTTCTTAAAAAACAAAGAAACAAAGAGAAAAGATCCATAACTGTTATTTGTGTGTTTTCCCGACATGGCTGCCTGTTAAAGTTATGACTGTTATCGTTCCAAAGCTCCACCAGGATCTGTTTCTGTGCACAGATACTTTTCCTGAGCTGATGTACACAAATCTGTGTTAATATGTGCAGAGCGGATGATGAAGGTGGAGGAAAACGGATTTCATCTGATTTTTATCTGTTCGGGCGCCAACGAGAAGCTCAGACCGGAGTGAATAACCGCAGCGAGGAATTTATCAAGGTGACAAGTTTCAAACACGGAGACGACAACAGGCAGAAAACATGAACACTTTAATTATGTTATTTTTATTATTATTATATTATAGTCTTAGATTTGTGTTCTTTCTGGTATATTTAATATTTAGATGTTTATATGACAGCAAAAGGTGACTGCTGATGAACAGCCTGAAATTTGGCAGGAAGTTGGTAAAACAGTGTCCGATGACCTTTGACCTCCAGCGAAATGATACCGTTTATATTTAGCTGATATTTCTGGGCTTTAATTTAAAAGCTGATTAAATTCTCTACTGTGACTAAAACTCTTCAAGTGAAGGGGAGAAAATGGAAATGAGGCCGAATCACAGGAAGGTGGAAGTGATGTCAGCAAAACGAGTCCAAAAGATGAGAGAAATGTTCGGAGAGCACTGTTTGTGTGTCTGCATGTGCATGACACACACACAATTCTGTCTTTGTGAGGACATTCCTCGACTTCATAGACTCACCAGCTTTGACCTGATTCTGTCCTGAACGTTTAAACTGGTCTGACTGACGTCTAAAGGTGTGAAGGACGACAACATCCAACCAAATGCACAACAAAGACAAACACACAACAGTGTTAAACTATCACACACCTCAGGCTTCAGTTGTGTTTCTGTGATCAGTCCTGAATGTTTCTGAGTTTGTTGTGTTGACAGAATAAGGAGCTGATTTTTCATCATCACTGAGCAGAACTCCTGATCAGATACCGAAACACGAGGAGGAGGAAACATTCAGAGTGTGAAGTGACCAGACAGAATCAACGTGGCTGTGAATGACTTAAAGCAGCACATGTATGATTTAGATAAAGACTAACACATGATATCTTCAGTGTGGACCTTTTAAGTCCACAGAGCTTTGGAGTTAATAATTCAAAGTGTGTCTGAGGCCAGAACAGACTGGGGGCGGTTGGTCTCTATATCTGTTGGCCATTTGTGAGTATTTTTCCTTTTGTTAATTAGTTTTTATTGAAGCTGTTGAAATAAATCTTCCTTTTAGAGACTGAGCTGGACGGAAAGCGAACGGGGATGAAACGGGAAGTTTAAATAACATCATCTGTCCATCAGATCCAAAAACGTCACCTCGTGCAAATGGAATAAAAAATTCCGCCTGTTTTTCAGGATCATTAATGATTCATCCTTCCTCCTTTCAACCTTTTGATGAAAAATGTATTTTCCGGCGTCATGTTCGAGCCCTCGGGGGCCACCTGGCTGCAAAAACATCGAATCCCCATTAAGACCTCGGCCGTGTCCGGTGTTATTTATTCCTACAACACATCATCAGAAAAGATGGAGTCCATTTGGAACACATGTAACGGCGCCCTGAAAGATTAATTGGACAGTTGTGAGCACTTCACTTCGCTTCCTGACAGAACTTTTGTTCCAGAATAATTTATGAGCTCTGAAAAGCATGTAAAACACTTAAAAACAGGTTTCCTTCCACTCGGACAGCTGAAGAGCGATGGATGAAAAGTAGACGATGATACGACACGCCTCTCATCAGTCCTCTTTGAGCCGTCATCTGAAGCTCTATCAGTTATTTGTGTGTTTATTGTGTGCACAGGAGGTTGTTCTTAATAAGTGGGAGGTGTGTTTCTTTTTAATGAGCTCCGCTTTAACAGCTTTTATTTTTATTTTACTTTTATTTTAAATTTTTTCTCAAAGTTTCAGCTGCTTATTTCACAATCGGCTGCGGGCTCTAAAAAAATCACATTCTGATCAATTTGGAAAATAATCAGATTTGTGGATTTCATTTTAGTGTAAATAGTGAAATCTAAATTTCATATTGAAGGCCATTTCCTCGACATAAAGACGTATCTTCCTGGTGACTCGTCTTAAATCGTCGCTGTCTTTTCTGGCTGAGCTGGTTTTCCTTCACTAAAATATAACTTCTCTAAAAGAAAAGTGATCTGCGACGGCAGCTTATCTGAACCTTGCAGACTGTATTTTCCTCTCCTTCCTCGTCCTCATGCAGAGATCATTCTCCTTCTGTCGTACTTTCATATGTGCTCCATGACTCCGTTTGACCTGTACGGGAGCGTTCTGAGTTAGCGCAGATAGATGACGGCGTCTGAGCAGCATCTCAACAGTCTGCTTCCTGTTTCCCTCCTGCTGCTGCTTCCTTCCCACTCTGTGGTGGAGTTTGCCCTTTAATTGGCCTTTTTATGTATATTATGCTCAGTTAGCCTGGTTACCATCTGATTAGCATATTCATTTGACCCTCAGGTTAACCCAGGTGGACTTGTTTTCATTTTTTCATCTCATAAATTTTATTCCTTCCTGGCCTGTTTTAGGTTTTGCTCCCTCACCCTCCAGCCTCCTCGTTACATTTGGCCTTTTCCTCCTCCGGCGCCGATCGACTTTTATCCTCCTGGTGTCGGGATATCCCCCGTTAGCCCGGACTAGCCTCTCATTAGCTGTGCTGGCTGCCCTCGCGGCCTCTCCGGCTCTAAAGCTGCGTTCAGACTAGCAGGAAGAAACTTCCCTTTGCTGTGCCGCCGTCGGTGGGAGCTTTAATGTTATCTTTGTTGTGCGGTGCGTCCTCCATTTGTGTGTCTGCAGGCTGCTGCAGGAACACGGAGATAGACTCATATTCTCCTCCAAAGACATCGAAGACAAGAAAGTAAAGAATCAGTGCTCACACTCGATGAATGGAAGGTCGGCTGTATACTGTTTGCACCTAAACAACAACACAACATGTTGTCGTGTTTTTTTTTCTCCTCTTTCAGTAAAAGATCAGGGAGGACTTGGCCTGAGTGCAGATATATCAGCAGTCAGGGGATCAGAGACGACGCTGTAATTGGTTTATTTGAACAGACTCAGCTCAAACCTTTTGACCCACCTGAGCTTTAACAAACCAATCTAATTTCGAATTCCGGCTCACGTTATAAACGTCCAAAATCATCGGTGGCTTGAAGAGAGAAAATATAGGAAGTGTTTTTTTTTTTTGACTTTCACAGTAAATTTCTTCTAAACAATAAAACATGCAGCAGAAGTCTTCTGGGGATCAAACCAGCATTTCTTCTGAAAACAGCCCCAAACATTCGCGTCAACGCTGCCATGTAAACAAATAA
This sequence comes from Echeneis naucrates, assembly GCF_900963305.1. NCBI lineage: Eukaryota > Metazoa > Chordata > Actinopteri > Carangiformes > Echeneidae > Echeneis > Echeneis naucrates. Next base: position 527,579 of record NC_042515.1, read on the forward strand.
AATCCTCCCGCCTCCAAGTTTTACAGTTTCAGTGACGAACATCGACACCGTGTCGAGGTGGGAACGTCAGCGCACGTTTACTGTCGGCTCGAGTGTGAGTACGAAAAAACAGAACAGAACAGAAAACAATGACAAAACAATGATGTGAGCTGGACGGACAGATGGACGGACGGATGGACGGACGGATGGACGGACGGATGGACGGACGGATGGACACAGAGAATCAGAGGAGGTGATGGCGGCAGACCAGTGTGCATGTTGCTGTGTGCGTCTGCTCTCTTTAAACAGGAACACAATTCGTCCGGAGATTGGGAATCTGAACTCAGGACGCCTCTGTGCTGTCATTATTTCTTTTGCCTTTCAGGGTTAGAGAGGATTAAATACATCAGCAGATCGCCTTGAGGAGCGAATGAAAGTTTGTGGCCTTCGCGATCGCAGCAATAAGTGGCCAATGTTTGATGAATGCTAATCTCTGAAAAAACACGGTTGTTTGTCCGACTGAAATGAAATAAAAAGGTTTTAAAATGTGATTCAGGCCTATTAAACCTTTAAACTAAATCCTCCAGACATTTACAAAACACCTTAAATCCATAAAAGACCATTAATGTAAATTTGAGCCTCAAACCTGAAACACTTCTTATCTGCTATCGACTTCGAGGACACTTCAGATCAACACGTCGTTCAGTCTTAACATTCAAAATGACTCCGCGGTCGTTAACATGATTGGTCGCTTCGGTCTCGAGCCGGGGCCGCCATTTTACTTCCTCCAAACTATTAAAGGTCCCATATTTCATAAAGGTGGACTTTAAAGGTCCAGATGGTGTAAAATGTTAAAATATGGAAATGTAAGATAAAATGCACTGATCAAATATGGGAATTCTTCTCAGATAGATTCTGTTTATGCTCCACAAGGAAGTTGGTGGATTAAACGGAAAATTTAACGTAAAGCTTCCTGTTTCGTCACCAACTGAAGCAGCTCAGACTCTGACCGAAGCGGCGAGCTAAAGGACGTGCTGATGACTTCCTGTTTCACTTACCTGCGTTTGAAGGTGAGAATGACGCCGAGGAGGATGATGATGAACATCAGGATCCCTGCGATCACGCCGGCCATCTTCACCGTGCTGTCCACCTGCTTCTCCGGCTCCATGGCGTCCGAGTCCTGAGTGGACGCACCTACACACCCACACACACACACACACACACACGTACGCACATAGTCACATCGATAGGCAACCACATAGAAATGATGTATGTGCACACACAGGTAGATCAATGCATGCACACGCAGCAACACTCAGCAACACTCTGACATGCACAACACAAACACACACTGAACACATTGATCCCAAGGTGAAGATACTCTAAACACTTCATCCGAATGCAAAAAGCTCCAACTCGACTCATGAACATCATGCAGCGATGAACACAACATGCAACAATAACAAACGCACAATCGAGAAAACATTATCAAGGAACAGAATTAAATTTAAGGTGGGGAACTTCAAAAGCAATAATTTACATGCTAACAATTTATTTTGGCTTCACATGCTTGAATACAATGGGAAACCACATCATGTAGGACGAGGACACAACGGAGCACAGCGCACATGCATGAAGAGAAAATGTGACACATGCAGGTCAAATCAAACAGCTCTTTATTAAAGGAATAAATGAAGTGACAGACAGGGAGGGGGAAACTCAACTGGGGGGGCACGAGTACGAGCTCTGCTTTCAGTGTGTGGAGGGGACGACAGACTGCAGCCAGGGACTCGTGGGGGGGTTACTGTTTATTTTTTTATTTTCTGAGCGAAAGCCAAAGATTTGGGTCTCGTGGTTTTTATTTGATGTTTCCTGTTTCTTTCTGCTTTTGGCGAACGGTGAGTGTTTCAGAAAACCCTCAGGTTGTTCTTAAATGCCTCAGGTCTCTTCTCAGGTTAATGCAACAGCCAGATAACTTCCTGTGACTTCAAACAGAAAGGAACCCAAATAATTCCAGGCATAACTTAATTAAAAAAGCAATTAGAGAGAGCTGTGTGCCTGAACTCCACCACAAAATAAATGCCCCCATCTCTTCGGAAGTCCTGCCAGTCAGCACTTTGGAGGCGACATGTTGTGTTTAATACAACAGGAGAGTCAAGTGTTTCTCAAACGGCCCCTCGAGTTCCAGTTAAAGTTTGACCTCGCAAAGAGACACAGATTTAACGGACAGACGAATCCATTCATCTGAAGTCGACGTCTTTGTTGGAGGACGACTGGAAACGGTCGAGGTTACATCACTCAGAGTTAGAAACGGAAAGAAGAGAAGAAGCTACATGGAGATAAAAATAATAAAGAGAGGAAAACAGGATGAAAGGAAAGGAGGGAACAGAAAAGGACAGAAAGAGAGCAGAAGATGAGATAAGGAGTCTGAACGCAGCAGTTTCCTCACAGATATGCAAGAAGCATCTTCTTTATAACCTCCATCGGCAAAAACGGCTGATTAATAGATTGCTGCTGCTGCGTGGGAGTTCACCCCCCCACCGCCTTCATCCCAAAGTAACAACACAAGGTTGGTGGCAGAATCCAGCAGGCCAAAGGCTGAAGAACTTAACCTTGGCACGCTCTGCAATAACTGCAACATCCCTCAATGGCTTTCAAAAAGAAAAACCCTGAATGACAAAACGCTGCGACTGCCTTTGTAAGCTGATCATCGATGGCGTCGGCACCTCGAAGCTTCAGCACATCACCTTGTGAAGGAATAAAAATGAACGAAACACATCTGTCAGCCTCCGTCCTGCAGAATAATGCAGGAAAAACCTCCCTGCAGCCTTCCAATGGAAAGGAGACATCAAACAGACGTTTTAATGGAGGTTTGGTATTAAATCTTTTACTGTTTGAAAGTGTTCAGTGGATCCTGGATGTTTTACCGTATTTAGAAGAAAGAAAAAATGAGCTGAACAGACCTTGCAGTGTCTGTACAGAGCTGCAGTCAGTGGACTAAAGAAATCCATATTCACAGCTCTGCACACTCAAAGACACGTCGTGCTGGTTCAGTTTTGATTCAGTCTCTCTCTTTTTTGCTGACAGCCACTTGAACTCAGACAGGAGCAGAAACAGAATGTGACGGACGTGCTCGGACAAAATATGTGGATAGTTTGAAGTGAAGATGCAGAGCAGGTTCTGTTTTGGAAGGCACCGCCTCGTCCAGATGTCGGGACGGTGCTTTTAAAAACCCTCAAACTGTCTGAGCAGCACTTCACTTCAATCAGCCTCGTGTCGGAGGTAAAAAGGATTTTCAGTGCGGTCCTTTCAAAATCGTGTCAAACACAGCAGAACGTCTCAACAAAGTCAGAAATGACAGATCTCACCCAAACGCCTCACATGAAGCGTGAGGAATGGTGCGAATCATGTTGGGACACACTGCTGTTTTTCCCAAACTCAAACTTTGAAATGTCTCTTTGACCCTGAAGAGTCCGTCCTCAAACTTCACGGACTCATTAGGACAGTCAGGATTCGTTCGTGTTTAATTTCCATGAACAGGATCTAAAACAGGACTCTCGCTCTCGACTCTCGGCCTGTAATCAGCGGAGGTGGACAGAAGTGTGACTTTCAGCTTGACTGATACATAAGAGCCTGGAGCAGCTTCAGAGTTCACACATTTCTCTGAAGTCTGCCATGTTAATCGCCCCACAGGTGCTTTAAACCTCAATGCCCCCCCCCCCGTTTGTTCACACCTCAGCGGCCGGCGTGCTGATTGGGTTCAACAGTTCATCTTGTATCGGTGGACGACCCCTCCTGGAAGCGTGTTCAGCTGCATTTAAAACCCTGATTGGCCGGTTTGGGAGCTGCTCGGCCAATCGGGCTCTGATGGCGTTCTGGGGCAGCAGAGCAGCGATCTGATGTCCATTACAAAAAAAAAATCAACACGGAAAAAGGGGATTGATTGACATCTGGTGCAAACACAATATTGAGGAGGCCGCAGCCTCGTTTATTTTTCTACTGTCACCCTGAGATAACAGGTGGCCCCGAAGTAGCCTCAATTTATGGCTCCATCTTGCTGTTTCACTGCGGGTGCTGGCAGGTGGTGCACAAATTATTTTGTTTCCACAAAACACGAGGACACAAAATGGATATATCAAGGAGGACGTTCATCATCTCAGTATCACAGAGAGGAAAACAAAGCCAACCAAAGCTCCGATCAGGTTCTGCTTTTTCTTCTGGCCCAGCCTGAGTCCACCTCATGAAGAGACCCTGAGCTGGTTTTTGGTTCTTAAAGCCACAAAGGTATCTTCTCTGGAGATAAACCCTTCAAAATAAAAGACTGTAGAGGTTCAAATCTGGAGCTTTAATATAAATTTTGGACATTTAATGATGTAATGGACAGAAAGCAGACCTCGCTGACACTAATGGTTCGACTTCGGTGCTGAGAAATCTTGATGAGACTAAAAACTGTGCAGACCTGATCCGTTGATCAAAAACTCTCTGGTGGGGATCGTTCCTCTCCATCATTTCAGCTGACACTTGGTCTGATTACATTATAATGGGCGGTGTTGCCACGAAAACCAGATGAGAGGAGAGTGTATTTTTAAAACTTCATTAAAACGCAGAGTGTAGTCGTTAATCTCACGCAGTAAGATGTATGTTTTTATGAAATGAAGTGAAACCTGAAACTTCTCTCAGGATGTCCATGATTCTACCTTCTTGCTGGAGTTGGGGGGGGGTTAGCTTTGTCTGTGTGGCTTGAAGAAGTCTTTGGATTCTTTAACCGACCTGTAAAATCCTCTCCGGGGTAAAGACATGAAATATTGATCTGAGTGGTTTAACTGCTCGAACCACTGCAATTCAGCAGCACTTGGCCTTGGCAGTGATGAGCCGTCGGGGGAACACTGTGTGGACAGCCACAGTTACTGCGGGGGGGCTGCAGGGAATACAGGATAAACACACAGTAAATATTGTGGGAAGTGATGCTGCACTGCCAAACAAAGAGAGTGGAGGAGTTTTTCGAGTGTTAGCTTCACAACGAGCAGCTGCAGTAGATTAAAGTCGTGCACCTCAGGAAGCAGCAGAGAACTGAACTGAGTTTGAACCCCACATCTATTCAGATTTTTTCTTTTCGGCTCAGCGTGAATAAGAAACCTGGATTAAATATCTCGATCCAACACGGAGGAGCATGTAAAGGTCCTGTGTTAAAATTAAATGTCCATGTGGTCCAAATTTTACAATAATCCGTCAGATTAATTCAATTATTAATCCCAATTTCAGTCCAGATTCAGACACTGAACCTTAAGACCAGCCGTCAGGACTTCCTGGGCTTTGTGATGTCATAATGAAGCAGTAAGAGCTCTCAGCCAAAAGCATGGCCTTCCATCTTTCTTTTGTTTCTGTTGAATCTTCTTCTCCTTTCTGGGCTGGAGCAGCTTTAGTCCAGAACAGCACCATCATTCTCATCCTCTTCATCGGCTCTCTGCGTATTCCAAAATCAATTTCACTGTTGAAACGTACCCACATGAACCAGGACCCAGACTCGGATCCCTCTGGACCGACCTGCCTGAGGAGATGAGGCAGAATCAGTCAGACTTTTTACTTTTTATTTTATGGACTTGCTTTTACGCAATGTCGTCTTCTGCTCTTATTGCATTTAGACTTTTAAAAATACTGTTCCGTAATAATAGTACTTTACACTAAATTGCCTCGATGCATCACTCTGTTATTGTGTGTGTTTCTGTTTAGTGTCTGCTCCTGCCAGTTTGTCTGTGTGTAAATCTGATTCATCGCTGTAAATTGTGTGTTTTTAAAGATGCTATATAAATAAAGTTATTATAATGATTATTTGTCTGTGATGAAAATGAGTTTTTTTATGGTTTGGATGAGGCGATGAGAGGAAGCAGGAATAAATGAAAGTGTTCCTGTTGCTCTGTGTCTTAATGCAGAAGAGCAGAGGGATGAATGCGTTAACTTCCTGAGTGTTTGCCTTTATGACTCTGACAACAGGCGGCTCATCCAAAGGTATTAATCCTTTGTGCTCCTGAGCGCACACCAGCACTACACTGTGTGCGTGTGTGCTGTATGTGTGCCACTTGTGTGTTATATCCTTTTCATTTATACATTTCTCTTTGCACTTTTCCCCTCCTTCGTTTTATTTCTCCTACTTGGAGCATGATAAAATTATCAGGGAGGAATTATGGGTAAAACCAGAGATATTAAAAACATAATCTCATCTAAATGGAGAGAAGATTGATTCTCCCAGCTACCGACGCACTGCAGCAGCCTGAATGGCATATTAAATGCTGTTGTTGCTGCTGTGTGTGTCTGTGTGTGTCACAGGCACAGATTGCTGTTTACAGTCGAACAAATTAACTTTTGTCATTTATTTGGGATTTTTTCTTTGTTTATTTGTTTATTTTGCATGTTTGTGTGTCATGTCACACAACAATAACAACCTTGTGTGTGTTTCTGTGTGTGTGCAGTGAGTGTGTGCCTGATTTTCTTGCTGTCATTGTATTGATTGTGTTGTGTATTTGATTGTAAATAAAATGTAGTTCATAAAGTTCACAGTATCTTTGGGATCTACAGCGCACGTGTGTGTTTGTGCGTAAATGTATTTGTAAAGCATATGCACATGCCTCTGTGTGTCACGCAGGTTATGTAAGTGTGTGCGTGCTGTTGTGTGTCTTCGATCTGGGTTGATGTGAAGGTTTAGCTCTCAGCCATTGTTTGTGAGCAGCTGTGGGTGCATCCTGCTGGATTAGCGTAAGCATGGTTGAGTGTGTTTAACAGGATTACTAATCTGAACACACTCGTGTGTGTCTGTGTGAGTGTGTGTGCGTGTTTGTGGTTATATTTTCTTAAATGGGCCTTTGACTGTACTGTACGTGTGCATCAGTGTAGATGTGTGTTGTGATGGATTAACATATCTTCAGTCTCCATAACTTGAAGTTCATAACAATAAAGGACAATGGTAATAGTTCACTCTCAATCCCTCACACACACACACACACACACACACACGCCAGACTCCATTAATGCTGACATTAATTTTAAGGTCATCAGGGCTTGCTTTGCTAAGCACTTCAGAGCTTTTAAGAACTAAAACGATTTAAATTCTCCATCATCTGGTCCCTGTGGAGCGTTGTTGTTGTTTACACTGAGAAAAAAAAGTGTTGTGTGTCTGTTTGTGTGTTCATGTTTGAGTATTACACATTATCCCGTTTACTGAACCCTGAGAAGCTGTCCAGCTGGTGAGCCGTCCAGCCCTTTAAATTTATTTAAAGGCGCCCTCTGATTGGCTGACAGGTCCTGGTGGGCGGGGCGTAGTGTCTTTCATATGACATCACAAAGTTTCAGAAGTCCTGATAACTGCTTTTAAAATCTTTAGGCAACTAATGACCTTTAATGTGATTCAGGCTGAGCTGTCCTTTGTTGACATAAAAACAGACACTAAAGTGTGTTTGGCCTCGATTGACAGTTGACAATCCTGAAATGCACTGTAACCTGCCACAGGATGAGAAAATCAATTACCGGGACACACAAAGCAAGTCGTGTTCGATCGGAGCTTTGATTTGTGCCAAAGCGAAGCGGCTAAAGGCCAAAGTGACGCTGATGTTTGGACACAGCTGCTGCAGAAGGTGTCGAGTCACACAAGTCGTTCTCTGTGATTGGAAATAAAAACAGGAGAAGAATTCAATTATGAAGCTGATTCATCCGAGTAAATTTACATTAAAGCTAAATTAACTCCTCTGTTTAAATTCCGAGCACAGAAAATAAACAGTATCCGACTCAACAGCTCCTGGCTGCAGCTGTTGTGCTTTCTTTAGTTTGTCTTTTTAAAGTCTTCCTCACAAACTCACGAGGTGGTGACGTCTTCGCTCCAACATGGAGAACGCAGCTCTGCACCAATTATTCGATTATCAGTCGTTTCTCTTTGAGGAGCGCAAAACAACTCAACTTTAAACTGAAGAGAAACTATTTCAGTCGGGTTAGGTTTCTGATAATTATAGACTGGAGCCATTCTGACCTTCATCACTTCGTATTTTAGTCCGACAGAGACTCCTGAAGTGGCCTCATGGAGCTGTTCATATGTAAAATAAACCACCCGGCAGGACGCTGCTTTCAGTTTTCACAGTCAGAACACCTCAGTCCAGTTCAAGAGTTCATAAACTCAGACTGCAGCTCTCTCTCTTTCCCAGCCTCCCCCTCCCTGTCTCCAGATGCTGCTCAGTATTTTATGACCCGGTTGGATTTACGTCAGGACAAGCGAACATTTTGTTACGACACCGGAGAGCAGATGGGAAATTCATAGCTGGGAGTTGGAAGGACGAAGTTTGCACAAGATGACAATTTGCCACAAGGTCTGTTTGTGAGAGCGGCAGGTACACCTGTCTGAGAGGGAGCTGAGGAAAATCTTCAGCCTGGATCTGGATTTCTCAGTTTCTGTCGTTCTTTCTTTCTTTCTTTGATCCTCTGCTTCTCTCCCGGGTTTTATTTCTTTTCATCTCTGGAATTCGGTCTGTTTCTCTTTTACTTTCTCTCTGTCTGTATTTCCCCGTCAGCTGTAGATGCGGTTGAACCCGCCGTCATCCCCGCAGCAGCTCATCCACCGCTGACTGTTATCGAGCCCTTAAAACGCCACTTCATCTGCAGAGATTCACCTGCCCCCCCCCAACATCATCACCCTGGAGTTTGTTTTTTTCTTTATCAGTCTGACTCAATCTTTTGCAAATTTGGAGAGCAAAGTGATTCACGGAGCGCTGAGCAGGTGGCCATGACGGCAGAAGGGTTGTGAAGAGCTGTGTGTGTTGTTGTGCGTTTGTGGGTCGATAACAAAGATAATTTAGATGTGATCCCTTCAGCGTTTCGTGCACACTTACACCACACACGCACAGACAGCAGACCACGTGTTGCATCAGTATTGAGTCAGTCATGCTGCGGCGCCGTACACCACCAATTATTATCGACCTTTGGACTAATGGTAATGGGGATTGAAGATGACACATAACAGCTGCCCACGGATGGCGAGGGGGCGGGGCATAGAGACACCACCGGTGCCAAACTGATGGGAAATAAAGGCATCTTTTGCGAAATCAATCCCCATTAATGAGACATGATCAGACTGGGAGATCTGAAGGCCGGATCACAGTCCGGTTCAGGTCTGGATGATGCAACTCAGAGCTGAAACGGCCATCTTAGAAATAAACCCAACGAAGACCAGTTCAGGTCGGGAACGTCCATTCAGATATGGGACAGAAGATCTGACTGGAAACGTTTCACCCTCGTTTCACCCTCCACCAAACATCAGCTGGCCTTCAGCTTTGATAGTGATGTCAAGAGTCACGTCTCTATATCGGACGCTCCTATTGGCTGATTGTGTTTTTGTTTATGCTGCAAGACTGGCAGACAAATCCTGATTTAAAATCAGGTTAGGGGGTCATCAACCACCAGGTGAGCAGGATTATGGCCCATGATGCTTCTCTGTCTGTCCTGCGACAGAAAGAGACTGATCGGATTGTTTCTGTAAACTCAACTTTGTGCATTTGTGCTTTTATCTGTAATATCTGGAGCTCTGTGAGGGACTGCAGTTGGAGAGATGAGCGAAGTGGGACTTCTGCCACCTGGCTGCTGCTGCTGCAGTGAGGGAGCGTGATATAACACCAGGACGGTGTTCGATTTCCTTTCAAATCAATCTCTACAAAAAGTGGACGGATGTATAAATGTGAGGGAGCGATATCTTCAACAGATACTGCGGCCAACGCTGAGGGGCAGTTTACTTTTAAGTTTGGTGAAAACCAAACAAAGCACTTTCTGATTTCACTCTTTAGACCTGCAGGGCCGAGAGCGGGCGGATCTGAGCCGGTCACTGAGTCAAATGTCCCTGGATGAGAATTACAGAGCGGCTGGAGGTCAAAGCACGCAGCAGGCTGGTGGATGTTGCTCTCAGGCTTCTTGTAGCTGAAGAAATACTTTTATTTATTAAGGCTAATAGACAAAGTGCTAAAAAAGTGAGTCTAACTCGTTCTGCATTTAAATGAAACAGCATTTTAATGCACCAAGAGGTTTTTCTGCTGCATTGAGCAGATCAGCCAGGCTTCATATGAATACATCCATATTTATTTCATTTAGGATTTCATCGGTGTCCACAGCTGAGCACGATATGCATAATTCTTTGTGTGGGGCCCAGAAACCTCAATTTCCCTCGGGACAATAAGTGTTATTGTATTCATGTGAAGTCATCTCTCATTCTTGACAAAGGGCTACTGACAGCGGTTTACGATTACGCCTGCAGCTGACTGACTCCCTGTTATATCCTCATTGTTCACGTCAACATTTTGATTGTTGTGTTGCTGAATGGCGTCCATATTGTGTTGTCACGTCTTCGCATTGCTAAATTAAATCCTGAAGTGATTAGCATAGACGTGTTTTGGACAGACTTCAGTTTTTGCATCACTGGGTTTTAAAGGACTGAACTAAAAACTAATAAATAAAATGTGATTTGGTTTGAGGACAGCAAAAAAACACCAATGTGAAATGTTGAACTGGATCTTTTAAAGGTTGCGTATCTTTTTGCGGTGCGGACTGGATCAGGATCAGGTTTGGTTTGGTCGAGGACTTGAAGATGTGGATCAGTGGAGGATGGTGCTTGATATATTAATAAAAAATAACCAAGTCTTGACATTTGCTTATTGTTGTTGCAATGGTCCATCTATCGGCTGGTTGTGTGTATGTGTGTGTCTGTGTGTGTCTGTGTGTGTGGGAAGGGTGGGGGGGTACATGCATGAGGGAAAAGAGCTTCAAACAGCCAGCGACACTCAAAGCAGAGCAGACATGCAACAAATGCAGTAAGATGGCAAAGAAAACAAAAACGATAAAAATTAAAAAACAAAAGAGGGGCGGGGGGCAACCAAAATGAAACAGGGTTGGTGTTTGTGTTCATGGTTATACCGTGATGAAAAAAGATAGAACATAGGGAGGAAAATATTCTGCCTATAAAGCAATAATCACCTTCGCTTGGGATGACTAGAATGTACGGCGTTGTTATTTGTCCCCTACCTATTACCACTAAGGCCAAGGTCGCACGTCCCCGCCGGAAAGCATGAGAGAGAGAGGGAAGAGAAAAACAAACAACAACAAAAAAAGGAAAAGAAAGAAGAAAAATAGTCTAAGAAAAAAAGACGTATAGTTTTCTCCATTTCATCCAACGTTTAGTTCTCCCTGCTTTCAAATGCACAATCTGTCTGAGAGGAGAGAAGTTACAGTGAGACAGAGCAGCAAAGGCCGGACTCTTCGGCAGGAAGTCCGAGTCAGTGAGCCCCCTTAACCAGGAAAAGGCCTGTCGTGGTGAGGTGAGGCAGGTGGGGGTGACATGTGCTGCTGGGGGGGTTAAGACTGGAGTGTGTGGGTCCAGCTGGACGGGTTAATAAAAGTAAAAGGAGGAGGGGAAATGGAAGAGAACAGAAATGAGGTGGTGGTTGAAAAAAGAAAAAGAAACAGAAAAGGACAAACTTTGTGGTGACGCAAATCGCGTCCAGATCCCCCAGAGACCAGAACCAGAACCAGCAAAACGTCTACATCGTCTACATTTTTCTTTTTTCTACGGCAACTTCATCGAGGCAACGCAGACGGCGTTTCTCCTGACTGAAGGACAAACGCTGAAGAGCACATCGAAACCTGTTAGGAGGTCCACAGAATGAAACAGGAAGTGGAACGCTGCGAAACGTTCAAAACAAATCAGCTTTGAGCTTTTAGTGGGATTCCTTCATGCAGACTTTAGACGCACCCCAGCGTCTCCAAAGGATTTTATTGTGAAATGTTTGGCGTGCTGTCTGATGTCTTCCTGCAGGCCTCCGTCAGTGTCACTTGTCAAAAAACGCAGCTCTCATTCTGATTTTATCTCATCAGGCCAATCTGATTCTTTGCCTGACAGATTTTTATAAGACAAAATGCTGATTGTGTTCCAAATTGTTGCATTTGTGTTTTTTTAACAGCTGAGTAGTTCAGCGGACAGAACGGAGTGTCGTTGATCAGCGACATCAGCAGGTATTGTAATAAAATAAGTCATTGGCATCAGATAATTAGCCATCTGCATTGCCTCAGAACGCTGCCAGCGTGTCCAAAACTTTACCAAAAATTACATTTCACAAAGATTTAAACTTCAGCAATACTTGTGAATTTACGTTTTGAGCAAAAATTTTGTTTTGCGATGTCGAACCCAGCCACAAAGTTTAAAAGATGTCTTTTTCTCCGGCACACGCACATGCGGAGAGAGACGGACACAGAGTAGACCTCCTCCCACAACACGTCCCACTCAACAAAATAAAATGAAATAACAAGACGACGCAGCGTGGAAATGGACAGAGCAAGAAATGCAAAATGGTATGAAAGAGGGAATAAAAGTCCACCGATGAACAATAAAAGATTGATGCAGAAGTGGAATGATAAAAGGATGGAAAAAGAGAGAAAGAGGAGGAGGTGTGGAAAAATCAAATCAATGTTTGATGCAGATGAAAAAAATAAAATAGAGCTGAAGAAAATCAATAGCAGCTGAAAGCTTTCAGCAGCACACTGCCTGGAACACAAATGGGAGAATCTGCCAGAGACGAGCAGCAAATAGAGATGGGAGGGAAAGATGGGGAGGCAGCAAAACAGAGAGGATGAAAAATGGCTTCTGTGGGGGTGGAGGGTCTCTACCCCCCCCCACATCCATCAAGTTTAATGAACGCAGTCAATCCGTGTGTGATGGCCCTGATGTCCACTTTACACCCATGAACAACATGGATGGAGGATGAGATGGAAGAAGACCAGAGAGTGAAGAAGGACGGAGGAGGAATAAAATAAAGACGAGGCGGGAAACATGATGAGAGAGCGAGGGGGGGGGGGGTGAGAGAGAGAGAGAGAGGGAGAGAGAGAGAGAGAGAGAGAGAGAGAGAGAGAGGGAGAGGGAGAGGGAGAGAGAGGAAGAGATAGAGAGAGGGAGAGGGAGAGAGAGGAAGAGATAGAGACAGAGAGAGGGAGAGGGAAAGAGAGAGAGAGGGAGAGAGAGAGAGAGGGAGAGGGAGAGAGAGAGAGAGAGAGAGAGAGAGGGAGAAAAGAGAGAGAGAGAGAGAGAGAGAGAGAGAGAGAGAGGGAGAGAGAGAGAGAATGCTGTGCAATGAAGGCATGCAGGAGAACATGGAGAGGATGTCTGGGCTAAAGGCCGAGGGCTTGTCACTATCAATACAGTGTGTGTGTCTGTGTGTGTGTGTTCAAATCATTAGACACTATCCTGGCGGCAGAGGGAGGTGTGTGTGTGTGGGGGAGGGGGACATGTGATCACACTGTGTACAAAACGGGTGTCAGTGGACGGCTGCTCGTACCTTTGTTCGCCAGACGGACGCAGTTGATTTTGGTTTCCTGCGGAGAAAAGACAGACACACACACTTCAGTTAACCGGTGTAAGACAAGAAGACACTACACAAAAACAACACAACCCATCCCCTTATGTACAAGCTGTTCCCCACTAAATGGAGCATCATTTTAAAAATGAGCATGATGTGTTGAAGACTGTAAACTGGAGACTGACACCATATGGGACATTTTCCCATAGACTTCAACACAAGCAGATTTCTTTTAGACCCAGTGGTTAAGGGTTCGACCCTGAGTCGGTATTGACTTCAGGTCACAGACCCAGAATCCTGGTCCAGGTTCAGGTCCAGACTGCAGCAGTTGGTGTGTTATTGTTTGTAATTGTTTGCACAATAAGGGTCAATGTGTTGGGGTGGATTCTGCCAGGCTTGATTTCCTGCAGATTATATTTTCTGGCTTTGGATTTTAAATGTTTATTTAACTCACAATCACAAAGAGAAACACAATCTCCTTCTGCTTGTATCACAATTGTAACGCACTTCAAGCTGACAGTAAATTCTGATGTGATTTGATAAACTGATCAGAGATTTGTGGGAATCAAGTCGCTCGACAAAGCTGCTAATCTTTTTTAGGAGAGAGATTCTTTTGACGCGATTGTGTTTTTGTCAACAAGGTGATATAATAATAATAATAATAATAATAATAATGAGTGAATAATTAAATAAAGCCTCCAAGTGTCATTGACTAAAAACCATTTAATGAGGATTAAAAGGAAAGGAAACATTTTAAATCCAGGAGCTGCAGAAAACTTTTAAAGATGATCGGTGAGATGGTTCTGGTTCTCTCTGATCACTTCCATCCATCAGGACGTATAAACACATGATTAATATCTGGATCAATAATCTGCTGGTTTTGTTGGACCTGTGTTTCCTCGTCCTGGAGGACTCTGGCCAGACCTGGTTCTAACAGCCATCCAGACCTACTGGAGTCCAGCTCCTCAGGTAATACACAACAGGCAGGTTGTTGTTGATTGTTGTGTCTGTAAACGTAACGTCTGAATATTCAACTGAACCATCTTAAATATCATTTCAACCTGAAGATCGGCCAATCAGGTCTCCATCTGCCCCCCGTTCTTCCTCTTCCTGTCATCAGTGAGTCTCCACATCCACCCACCTCTCAGATACAGAGATCGGCCCATTCGTCTTCACCGCCACCTGTCATTTTAGCAGGTGGTGCCAGTTAAAGGCCCAGCTTTACAGCAGAAATAAACCTGTTTACAGTCTGATACTCAAACTGTTGGGGCCTCTTTAACTGCAAGTTAACTCTGAGTTTTGTTTACATTTTTATCAGGATTTAAATTATGGAGGTTGCAGGGCGGGGCCTACGTGGCCTCTGTGACCCCCGTGACCTCCGTGGCTGGAATCAGGCTGAGCTGTTCAAGTTAAAGTGCAGCGAGGATGAATGTTCCTGGATGATGGATGGTCTGAGTCTCTCAGCTGGATCTCTCCACAAGACTAAACACACCTGCTTCCTCTGCATCTCTGTCGAACTTCCATCTGTCCGTCTGACGTCGAGCTGCATCAGGGCGGAGCCTGAAGCTTCTATTCATCACACTGATTTTAACCCTTTTCAATCCCAAACAGGCACATCGGCTTCATCTGTAAAGACCTTTTGGCTGCTGCATTACCCAGCAGCCCATCTGGTCCTTAATCAGCATGGCCACCTGAGCCCAGTCCAAGTCCTACTCGACCTCAGTCCTTCTGTCCACCCCTGATCCAGGACCATCTGAGTCCAGACTGAAACCAGATCTGACTTTGTCACCCTTCCTCCCACAATCCCTTGCACTTGTGTAAAACTTGTAGAAGCAATCGGAGACACGGAGAGTCTGTAAATCTAATGTTACTCAGCACCAGCACCAGCTCTGACCCCCCCCCTTCTTCCTCCAGCTTGTCTGTTCAGCCTCTCTGTTTGTTAGTAAGCATCCTTCGGTTTGGACCTCCCGTCTCCTGAGTTTCCCTGACCGGGTTAGGGTTGGGTTAGGGTTAGGGGTTAGTTCACCTCTGATGGTATGTGGGGACAGTAAAATGTGACTTTAACCTTCAAATGTGTCCATAATTATATTTCCTCGAGCATCAGGCCTCTGCTTTTCCAGGAATCGGCCCTGTCGAGCCGGTTTACGGTCCATTTGAAGGTCCGGCTGCTGCGGACTCAGTCACGGCGAACAGCGGTTCTGCCTTTCCTCGACTTCATGCTAATGGGCCAAACCTCAGGAGGCTGCAGGAAGCAAAGCTAATAAATGTAAGGCCAATTTACTGCCCTGCCTCGATGGAGAGGCGGGGAGCTGACGGTGGAGACGCTTTAGAGACAGTGTGTTTCTTTCTGTGTGTAGTAGTAGTTAAGTTTGACGAGCCTGAGAAGAATACTAAGAGTTTCAGAGCTGCAGCTGCTGTGTGGGGGAGTGCTCGCTCGCTCACTCCCTCTCTCTCTGTCTGTCTAGAATAGAGCAGAATAGAATGCGATTAATTGCTAACGGATGACTGATAAGGTTTGTTTGTTTGTTTCACAGATATTATTTTTTTCTGTTGATGATAATCTGATTATTTTTTAAATGTACAAAATTTTAACTCTTTCAAAACAAAACACAAAACGTTTGTGGGTGTAAAGTGTCTAAATTAGTGATTTTAAATAGATGCACTCATTTAATACATTATATAATTATATTCACTTTATCCACGCACAGATTTTTATGCCAAACATGAATGCCTACACACATCTGCCCACAAGCCAAAGACAAGTGTGATTTCACACACGCAGAATAAAAGTGCCTTTGGGGATTCTGAGTGGATGCTGATTGACGCAGTCAGTGAGTTGGTAAAGTCTCCTTTAACCTGCTGAGGTGTGTGTTGCCCACTTTGTGTCGTCAGGTGTTTGAGGGGAGGGGCTTATGTTGGGGGGTCTTACACAGAGACCTGTATGTGTCAGTGACTGTCAGAGCAGGACGTGTCACTGCCTCCTTTTGTTTTGTGCCATTTCTCGCCCCATTTTTCCTCCTCGCTCCACCTTTCTCTCCTCTCCTTCTTTCCTTTGATGTAGTATTCAAATATTTAAACTACTTACTTTTATTACAATAACTTATGTACAGAAATGTACATTTACACATTGAATGAACCTGTTGGTTCACAGATGGTGAGCCTGCTTCCGGCTCAGTCCTGAATGTCTGTTATTGTTAAAATTAACATTTTGGACCTGTAATCTGACTGCAGGTTTTCTCCCAGTCATTTTGGTCGATCAGGCCGTGGCTGCAGTAGTTGTCCCGGTACGTCCTGGTACGTCCCGTAATCCATCTGTCGGCCATCTTGGCTTTTTGAACTCAGAGGCTTTTTAAAAAATGAACATCATGTTGGCTTGAAGAAACTGAGTCCACAAACTCATCAGGAAAAGGTTTACTGAGCTGATAAAGCAGGGAATGAGTTCCCGGTCAGAGGTCAAAGGTCAACGAAGGGCAGATTTACTGACCCCCCCTCCCCACCCCCCAAGTCAGCCCTGCCAGCCTCCATCTTTGCCTCCAGTCTTATATCTTCTTTAATGTCTCCTTAGACTTTGATTCCCTCCATCTTCCTCATCCCTTAGTCCCTGATCACTATCACACTTACTTCTCTCACTTATAGCCACGGGCACTTCAGTCTTGTCTGCGTGCGTGTTTTGTTTTAATGTGGGTGGTGTGTGTGCGTGTGTTGTGAAAACACACAACATCGTGGGAGTCTCAAAGATCGCCGTTGGTGAACTGAGCTCATGAGAGGAGCATCTATTAATTGGCACAATGACGCGAGATGAGAGACCAACATGAAACTGATGTCACCCCCCCGGGTGAGACAGTGAGGGGACGAGGCGGCTGAGGAGACAGACGGATAGGAAACTCACTCTGGGAGAGAAGGAAGAAATGTAAAACAAACAGAAGACAGAGAATGAACAACAGGAGGAAACGAAATAGGAAAGAAAAGGAAACGAGGAAAGGTTGGAGGAGAAGGACATAAGGAAGAGGTCGAGGGACGGAGACTGGGCGGATTGAAATCAAGTGAAGGACAGGCGGAGCTCAGAGGGAGGAGGAGGAAACAGGAGCATCACCGCCTGCTCCACCAAGGAAAGGAAAATGAGTGACAGCATACATTCAGTGGGACGATTCTGGATCAGGAGACCGGATTCATCCCAGTGAGGGCCAGGACCACCTGAGGGTCTGTGGCCCCTGAGGGCCCCTGATGCCCATTTCCATCATGGGGTATTTAAAAGGTTGATGCCCTGGGGGCAGAGACGTGTTAACTGCCCCTAAATGTTGCAGAGCGGATCGTGTCTAACTATTCATTCCCTCTGTACAATACAATCAGGGTTAGTTAGTGAATCTGTATCGATGAAGCAGGAAATAAAAACCAGCCGACTGGGAATTATATTTTGGCAGGATAAAAAAATTATATATATATATGTGTGTGCTGGTTTTATGAATGTGTCCATTTTTATGCCTGAATTCCTGATCAAATCTTCAGGGACGCACTGCTGCACAGACACACACACACTCTGATTGGATTGAATGGGATCCAATCAAATAAGGAATTCCGATATGACCAGATTTAGGATAGACATATAAAAAATGCACACAAATACACACAACTGACATGCACACACACACACAGTTCAATCATGCAGGATCCCTTCCACTCTCACACGCAGTCTCTTGCTCTGTGAGTGCAGAGTGCATTGTGGGAAATCTGCCTTCTGGAGGAGGATATTACATCACGGCGTCAGCCAGCTCGCTCGGTCCTGCTCGCCAAAGTGAGTTACCGTGGTTACAGCAGTGGAAAATTAAAACAACTCTCCCAGGAGTTGGGAGTTTTATGGAAATCCAAAAGCACAAAGCTTAAGTTCTGGATGAGTCATGAGACCGGGGGGGGCGACCGAAGAACTATGGGATTGTCAAAAGGTCAGTAAGACTGGACCTGGACCTGGACGATCAGTCAGTGATCAGTCTGTGATCAGTCAATGCTCAGTGAGTTCGTGTGCCTTCATCATTGATTTCCAATCAATCATCTGAGCATGAAGGCGAAATAAAGAAAACATTTCTGTCTGATTGGTTCACTGAATTTCTGATTTGGAATTTAAACTCTAATTGTCTAATTAATTGTTCACGTCACACAGTGGTGGGTTTGGTGGAAGACCTCCCAAACATGTCAGGGCCTTTCAGACTCACCCCGTTGGCTCGGCTCATGGCTTGGTAGTAGATGCTGTAGCTCTTGGCCGGAGACAGCGGCGGATTCCAGAAACCGCCGTAGCTCTTGTTGTCCCCGACCGTGAACGGCTGCATGACCGTGAGGCTGGACGGCGGCAGCTCGGCGGCGATGTAGTAGGACGAGTCCAAGATGGAGGCGTTACGGAAGCTGACGGGGGCCGAGAAGCACTCGGAGGCCTCGGAGGCGGCGCGGCGGGTCTTGGACTTGCGCTCCTCCTTCACGACGAGCTGGTAGGAGCTGAAATCAGAGATGGGGTCACTTAAAAATCAAATCCAGTCGAGATGAGCTCAAATTTTTGTGTTCCCTTCAGTCCGTGTGAAGCAACAAAGTTTAAAGAGCTTCAGGTGCCTCAGTTAGATGAACTGCGGCCCCCAGTGAGTCAGCGCTGTTTGTTCTGGGGTCAATTTTTATTCCCAGAAGGAGGCAGGCTTCAATTTTTAACTTTCAAACAGCAGCTGCCAGAATCTTCCTGTGCTGAGTCAGCATGAATTAAAACTAAGAATATATATGTGTGTGTGTGTGTGTCTGTGCACAGACTGCAGCAGGTGCCTTTATGTGATGTAGCAGGTGTGCATGTGTGTACTCCAACAGGTGTGTAGAGGTGTGTTTATTCATTTAAAAGGTCTCCCATTGTCTGTGTGTGTGTTCCATTCTGCTCTGAGAGGCCTCCTGAATGGCTGAGGGCTCCTTTAGCGGTCAGGACAAACGCAGCGGCCCTCCACAATTACCTCCGTCCTCCATGCCAAGAACTCACTTCACAATTATACGCAATTAGGGAAATGTATGTTTCTGTGAAGGGCTGCGGCCAATTATCCCGACTCCCGTTTGGCAGCTTTCATAAAATATAATTGCTGATGACCAAAGAAGAGTCTCTCTCTCTCTCTCTTCTGTTTCTGCCTTTCTGGTGAAATATCCATTTCAAACTAATGACTTTCAGAGGCAGCAGCGGGGATGAAGCGGGGGCCTCGTATAAGGGCCGAATGGGGAATAGTGTGTGTGTGTGTGTGTGTGCGTGTGTGTTTGCAGGTGTTCCTGTGAGTGCGTCTTGGTATGCATCATCATCATCATCATCATCAAGTGTGTTGCCGTAGTTTTACTCTTTATAACTTGAAACATGAAATTGAGAACAATTTGTGAAATAAGGACCATTTGAGAAAGTGAGGACATCTGTGTTCAGTGAGGACGTTTTTAGGGGATGTGACATCATTTTGCGAAATGAAGACATTTTAGAAAAACTGGGATTTTTTTCTTTTTTGACAAAACGTACTTCTTCCAAAGGTCGTGTGACGGTTCAGATTCTGAGTCCATTAAGTGACATGACAGCAGAGAATTTTATCTTTCCTTCAGCCTCTGCTTCACATCAGAGGGCCGCTGGGGGGGTCAGTGTGAGTTTTTAACTTTTCTAAGTTTAACTCTTGTCAAAATGGTTAATAGTTGTACTTGTATATAAAACGATGGGCGGCGCTTCGCCATGTGGAACGGACCAATCACTGCACGGTGTCCTGTGTCCTTTAAAAGCCACGCTAGGTTCGAGCTTGGCCGAATGTCGGGCGACAAGAGCAGAACGTAACTGCAGAAATCTGAAGAGCAAATGTCAGGCCCAAAGTTGTGAGTCTGTGGACTGTGTGTGTGTTGTTGTAGTGCAGTTAATGTGGTGTTGGTTTAGGAGTTAAAGGCTGAAGAAAACAAACGGTGTGGGTCTGTGTGTGTGTGTGTCCTTATCATGACGTGTGTTTGTGTATTGATATCCACATTCCCACTTCACAGCTGCCTTGCATTTATGTAAATGCACGTGTGTATCCATCGACACAATGGCGCCGATGTGTGTGTGTTTGTGTCTCTGCTACAACAGCTGCTCCTCTTAGTGGAGCCATTTTGGTAAACACTCCTGATCTCAGCTCCTGAACTTGAAATGCTCTGATTTCCTCACAGACGCACACACAGCTCCTGTAAAAACATTTTGGTGCACATTAACCAACAGATGACTTCACCCCGCCGCCCCACATACATCTGCCGGCAATTAAAACCACCTAATACTTCCACAAAACAGCCCTAACAGGCGAGCGTGTTCCAGAGCTTAGCTCTGCCCGATAAAGACGTTAGTGACTGGAGAGCAGCCTAATTCAACAGCAGATATATTTGCCGTGTGTGGGTGATAAATGGCGAGATATGATATGGGATTTGCAGAAATTAACACTAAACCACTGACCCACGCTCACATTTCAGAAATACATTTCCCCGAGTCCAAATTGAAGTGATATTTATTCTCCACGCAGCCTTGTCCAAAATGTATTTCCCTGAAGGTGACGGAGAATAATGTTCTCCCCTACACCAATTAAATGGATGAGATCACATGTTCCAAATGAACTTTTAATTAGAAAAAAAAAAAAAAAAAACACACGCACACACTCTGGCTATGATGAGAAATGGAAAATGAAAAACTGAGCTGTGTGTTCGTTGTGAAAAGAAAAGCAGAGAAACTGATCAGTGTTCACAGGAACACCAACGACTGGACCTGATGTCTGATTGGCTGAAAATTATTACTGAGAAGATTATTATTATTATTACTGTCACTGTTGTTGTTGTTCTTTATTGCCGAAACATGCAACAGGAAGTAATTAGCAAAGAAGAAATCTCCAGCGTCATCAACATGAAAACACAAAAGAAGGAATGACACTGAAACAGAATAAAAAAAAACTCTGACTGGATTATAAAGAAAAATTAAAATCAATGAAACGTATTGAAGTTCAGAACCTTCTCCTTCCTTCCTTCTCAGGTTTCAGTTTTTCCATCATTTAACTTTAATAATCGATTGTTCATCCTTTTTTTACAGCAAGAAGTCCATTTGAAACAGACTGCAGCTCTGGAACATCATCGGTCTGACAGCGAAGGCTGTGTGACAGTTTGTTTGTGAATCAGTTTACGACAGCTTGACACCTTTTTCTTTTTGTCAACAAGCTGTTAACAGGAAGCTTCAGCAGCAGCCTCGGGGGAGCAGACACTGATTACCATCAGTCCACCATGTTCACTCTGAGCAGCCATAAAAAGGCTAAAACGCCACGAGATGGAAGGGACTAATGACACTTTGTTTCACTGCCAAATGATTTTTTTAAAAAGTCCCTTTCTGCGACTTTCTTTGCATACAAATTGGCCGGATATGTGTGAGTGATTTTAATGGCTTTCAAAGAGCCCCTTGAGGAAGAGGAAGGCGGGAATCACCTGATTGGTGCTCCACGAGACTGGGCGGGCTTCAGCAGGATGGTGATGGTGGTCTCCGTCTCGTTCAGCGGAGCCTCCGACTCGTACTCAGGCATCGACGGGGCTGCCGGAGGGAAAAGAGAGACGGATGAAAGCAGGAAAACCTTCAACAGCTCGGATTCATACCAATTCAGCTCATACCGCCTTAAATGAGAACTGGAGATGAAACGGACTTCATCTTCATTCTAACAAAAGTAACGATGTGAAGCCTTCTCAGGCTTTATTCAGACAATTCAGATAGTTTTCTGAAAATAAATACAAGCAATAATTGAAATCCTCTTTTCTGAACTGAAGGAGTGAATTAAATTCTTGGATAAATGTTCCTGCTCTTCTTTGACGTCTGGGACAGTTTAACGAATTATCTTTCATTATTTTCTGCATTTTTATTGCAGATGTAAATTTCTGCATGAAATTAGCTTCCTCTCTTTTATTACTCTTAAGAGAAGATTTTTTTTTCTTTTTTTACCCAAACTTCCCAAACTACCCAAAATCAAGTTAATCAATGATAATTTGATGATATCTGATGTCGTAATGCGACAAGACGTTCACTTCGATTTGAGTCATTTGATTCAGCATCATCTAATTCAGCTCCTTCATCCTCTGCTGCTGTGATGAGATAATGAAGATTGGTGATGGCGTGACATTTTGGGCGGGCGACGTCTCCGTCATGTGTTGAAATGCGTTTGTTTGTTTTTTCTCAGCTACATGATGTTCAGACCTGAGAGGAGAAAAGGTCACGCTCACACCGCTGTTAGGTGTTTACAGTTAAGATGCTGATGACACGTCAGACTGCCGTCGTCTGAAGTCCAACCAGAGCTGCGAGGATGGCGCATCAGTTTGGCCCTGAGCCTTCCAGGTTCTGACGACAAAACCTTCCCAAGGGACGATGGAGAAGCATCTCCATCCCAAACACACTCTGGTACAATTAAAAGCATTAAAGTGGTCTTAAGTCACATTTCCCATAAAGCCGGAGCGCTCTGCTGACGGAGAAAAAGGGTGGATGTGGAGAGAAAACATCACATCACACTAATCAGCTGCACTTTGGAGCGGAAATGACCGATAAAACAACAAACAGTGACAATAAAAGGATCGAAGAAATGACTGACTAATCTTGTTTTAAATGTCACCATCTCGAGATGTCACCTTAAAGCATTAATACAAACTGACTGAAGTTTTTCTAGTTTACAGTAAATATGTTCGAACCGTTGAAGGAGGTGATTCGCTCATTTGAACTGAGCGGCTGAAAACGTCCAACTGTGTCTGACAGAAGAACCAACACGTCACCCCAAATATTCATGATGCATAAAGTCCTACAACTCAACTATAATAATAACGTTATTATTGGCACGAGTAGTAATAACACAACGATGAATCGTCTGTAGATGCAGACACAGATACAGTTTGGCTCATAAAGATTTCTTCTTTCTTGTTTTTTTTCTGGCACTGTTGACATTTTGGAAAAAGTCACAAAGAGATGAAGCGACTGGTCCGAGTCAGAAAAGACATTCTCAGAATAATTACCTGCAATCTTGGTGGTGATGCGGGCGGTGATTGGCGGGCCGAAGCCCTTGTAGGTGGAGGCTTTGAGGGTGAAGGAGTAGGTGGTGCCCGGGTAGAGACCCACAAACAGGTGATGGGTCTCGTTCCTCAGCTTGAAGACCTGGCCCCTCTGCGTCGTCAGGTCGGCGCTCGGGTCCAACGAGCTCAGGGCCTTATAGGTGATCTGGAAGGGGACAGGTCACTTGTTATGAATGTAACCGTGGAGACAGAACAGATCCGTCTGCTCCTCACTTCCTGTCTGTGTCACACTTAGACCTTCACACATCGGCGCTCTGGCCTGCAGGTCTTGGTCCAAGCGTAGCACAACACAACATACACACATCCACAAACATCCATCTGCATCACTTGTTATCACCCCCCCATCATATCCCACTTAACAGCAATGCCAAATAGGGAGACATTTGAAGTCAATGGAACATAATCTGTTGGATCACTCTGATATAAGTGTGTGTTTGTGTGTCTCTCTCACACTGTGTTGTGTTGTTGCGTCTCAACTCATTACACAGCAGCTTTATTGAACGAACAAAAAAGTGCCTGAAGTTGCGACACCTCCCTGCTGATGCTGCCGTCTCTGGGACACTTCGTCTGTCTCTGTCTCTTTATTTTTCAGCCCTGGACTGTGACAGGAAGGGCAGATGGGTAATGGCGTTTAATGGTGATCACACGTGTCAAATCTCCAAACTGAGTCCAAACCGGAGAGCGTCCGGAGAGTCTGAAGGGTCCTGAGGTGGAAAATTGCCCCGATCCAATCAGCTTTCATCTAACAGCAGAACAAATAACTCCAAATGTTCAGATTTGAATAAATGACCCATCACTGCCAGATGGAGACACATCTGGAGACTTCCTGGACGGACACCATCACCTGACCTCAGCTGACCAATGAGCCGTCAGACAGAGACGGTGTGTCTTTAAGGTGTGTCTCAACATAATGGACACGTTTGGAGGGAATTTGTCAGCTGAGCAGAAACGCTCAGATCCTTCATGTTGGGTGTTCACTTCTCCTGCGGCGGTTTCCTGGTTGGCGGGGAAACAGACAAACAGAAACTGTGTTGTCGAGAAAAGAGACGACAGGAAAACGTGAATCTGTCCAAGGGAGGTCCTGAGGCCTGAGAGACGTTTCTGCTCCGCCGAACATTCTCACTTTCATTCACACCATCTTTGTCTCTTGTTCATTCGCTCACTTCTTCTCTTTATGGGTCTGTTTTTCTTTTCCCACTTTGAAGCTGGACGACAAACTGAAATGCACTTAGACATCCTGACACACACGCAATTGCTATTAATGTTTTTTCCCACCAGTCAATACTCTTTTGTACTGACTGTCATTCACAGTGACAGCCCTGTGTGTGTGTGTGTGCGTGTCTGTGTGGGCAGTCATTGACAGTTGTGTGGTGTGGAAACTTGCCAGTAGCAGCATAACGACAGACACTGACAGTTCTTTTAATGGAGGAAGTAGTGAAGTGTTTCCGCCGGTTTAGTGGCCACAGGTCAACTTGTTCAGTTTGTGGAGATCATGGAGGGACAGGGAGCATCAGGGAGCATCGGGGGGAACTTCAATATAACGTTTGCTGGGCGGCTCTAAAGAGCCTGCCCCACTTCGATTTCCCAGATTGATCTGTGTGACTTTTAATAGACAATTTAATGAAGGCAACGGTCGATTTGTTCAATTTGCTGAACGTGACATTGGTGGGGGGGAACCATCAAGCAAAGTCAAACAATCAGACCTGGATGTTGTTGTTGTTGTTGTTGTGTATCTGTGCAGAATATAAAAAACAACATGGATGGGCAGCACAGTGGACCAGCGGTTAAGTCTGTTACTCTAAACTGAACACCCTGATCTGTTTCCCTCCAAATGGAGCATCATTAAAAAAATTAGGAACATTTTTAGTGAGCTGATAAATCAGGGAGAAGGGGACATTTTCCCATAGACTTCAGTATAAAGGAGGAGGGACGTTTTCCCATAGACTTCAGTATAAAGCAGGAGGGATGTTTTCCCATAGACTTCAGTATAAGGGAGGAGGGATGTTTTCCCATAGACTTCAGTATAAAGGAGGAGGGACGTTTTCCCATAGACTTCAGTATAAAGGAGGAGGGACGTTTTCCCATAGACTTCAGTATAAAGGAGGAGGGACGTTTTCCCATAGACTTCAGTATAAAGCAGGAGGGACGTTTTCCCATAGACTTCAGTATAAAGGAGGAGGGACGTTTTCCCATAGACTTCAGTATAAAGGAGGAGGGACGTTTTCCCATAGACTTCAGTATAAAGGAGGAGGGACGTTTTCCCATAGACTTCAGTATAAAGGAGGAGGGACGTTTTCCCATAGACTTCAGTATAAAGGAGGAGGGACGTTTTCCCATAGACTTCAGTATAAAGCAGGAGGGACGTTTTCCCATAGACTTCAGTATAAAGGAGGAGGGACGTTTTCCCATAGACTTCAGTATAAAGGAGGAGGAGGGACGTTTTCCCATAGACTTCAGTATAAAGGAGGAGGAGGGACGTTTTCCCATAGACTTCAGTATAAAGGAGGAGGGACGTTTTCCCATAGACTTCAGTATAAAGGAGGAGGGACGTTTTCCCATAGACTTCAGTATAAAGGAGGAGGGACGTTTTCCCATAGACTTCAGTATAAAGGAGGAGGGACGTTTTCCCATAGACTTCAGTATAAAGCAGGAGGGACGTTTTCCCATAGACTTCAGTATAAAGGAGGAGGGACGTTTTCCCATAGACTTCAGTATAAAGGAGGAGGGACGTTTTCCCATAGACTTCAGTATAAAGGAGGAGGGACGTTTTCCCATAGACTTCAGTATAAAGCAGGAGGGACGTTTTCCCATAGACTTCAGTATAAAGGAGGAGGGACGTTTTCCCATAGACCCCCCCCCGTTCCTTTTTCCTTCCAAAGGAGGATTTTGGGTAATAAACCTCAGCCCCCCCCGACCGTAACACTCAGGTTGTTTTATTGGCCAATGAAAAGGAAGGCAGTGCATCTTGGGTAAGTGTGTGGGTCTGACCCACGGCGGGAAAAAAGAGGTGTGTGTGTCCTCGTCAGTAAAAGCTTTTTAAATTTTAACTGTAAACTTTATTCGTTCACTGTCTGCCTGTTAGCAGGCGGCCTTCAGACCTGATGCTGGATCAGGTCGGCCAGTTTTCTGTCTCATGGAGGGTCCGCCCACTATGGCTGTGTCACCGTGGCAACGGTTGTCTGGTGTGGTTGCTAAGCAGTGTTTGTGGTTGTATTTGTGTCTCCGATCGCTCCTTTTTGCTGTTGTTGATTTTTAAGTTTATAGTGTTGCTGTTTCCTGAAACATCTGGCCTCGGTGCCGCAGATGGCGGTGCATGCAATGAGTTGAAATTAATGGGAAACAAATACAGTAAAAGATGTTTTACAGAGCCGTGCGACGCTGTTAATAACAGCAGCTTTTAGATGAAGTTTCTCTGCAACAGCTTCCTGATTGGAGAGTGATGGTGGACACACAGACACCCGTGTAGGTGTGTGTGTCCACTCGTGTCCATTCGTGTGTGTCTGTGTGTGTGCGTGTGTGTTTGTCTCTACAGGAGATTGATTCCGGCTGGTACGAGAAGCTTTTACACAGCAGCCTTCATCATCAAACACACACTGAGTGTGTGTGTCATTTTGAACTTCAGCCAAGTTTTATGGAAATAAACAACGTTTACGAGGCGTCGTCGTGGGATTGGTGCCGTACAAATGCTATTTCATTTCAGTTAGTCATTCTCTGCTGTTTGTTTTATTACAAAATATGTGCAGGCTTCATCCCCCCCAGTGCTGCCTCTCTGTCTCTCTCTCTCTCTCTCTCTCTCCCCCCTCAGTGCTGCCCCCCTCTCTCTCTCCGCCCTCATTGCTGCCCCCCTCTCTCTCTCCGCCCTCATTGCTGCCCCCCTCTCTCTCTCTCCCCTCAGTGCTGCCCCTCTCTCTCTCTCTCCCCTCAGTGCTGCCCCTCTCTCTCTCTCTCTCTCTCTCCCCCCTCAGTGCTGCCTCTCTGTCTCTCTCTCTCTCTCTCCCCCCTCAGTGCTGCCCCTCTGTCTCTCTCTCTCTCTCTCTCTCTCCCCCCTCAGTGCTGCCTCTCTGTCTCTCTCTCTCTCCCCCCTCAGTGCTGCCCCTCTCTTTCTCTCCCCCCTCAGTGCTTGCCCTCTGTCTCTCTCTCTCTCTCTCTCTCCCCCCTCAGTGCTGCCCCTCTCTTTCTCTCCCCCCTCAGTGCTGCCCCTCTGTCTCTCTCTCTCTCTCTCTCCCCTCAGTGCTGCCCCTCTCTTTCTCTCCCCCCTCAGTGCTGCCCCTCTGTCTCTCTCTCTCTCTCTCTCTCTCCCCTCAGTGCTGCCCCTCTCTTTCTCTCCCCCCTCAGTGCTGCCCCTCTGTCTCTCTCTCTCTCTCTCTCTCTCCCCCCTCAGTGCTGCCCCTCTCTTTCTCTCCCCCCTCAGTGCTGCCCCTCTGTCTCTCTCTCTCTCTCTCTCTCTCCCCCTCGTGCTGCCCCTCTGTCTCTCTCCCTCCTCTCTCTCTCTCTCTCCCCCCTCAGTGTTGCCCCTCTGTCTCTCTCTCTCTCAGTGCTGCCCCTCTGTCTCTCTCTCTCTCTCTCTCTCCCCTCAGTGCTGCCCCTCTGTCTCTCTCTCTCTCTTTCTCCCCCCCCCCAGTGCTGCCCCTCTCTCTCTCTCTCTCTTTCTCCCCCCAGTGCTGCCCCTCTGTCTCTCTCTCTCTCTCTCTCCCCTCAGTGCCCCCTCTGTCTCTCTCTCTCTCTCTCTCTCCCCCCCCCCCCCTCAGTGCTGCTCTCTGTCTCTCTCTCTCTCTCTCCCCCCTCAGTGTTGCCCCTCTCTCTCTCTCCCCTCAGTGCTGCCCCTCTGTCTCTCTCTCTCTCTCTCTCTCTCCCCTCAGTGCTGCCCCTCTGTCTCTCTCTCTCTCAGTGCTGCCCCTCTGTCTCTCTCTCTCTCTCTCTCCCCTCAGTGCTGCCCCCTCTTTCTCTCCCCCCTCTGTCTCTCTCTCTCTCTCTCTCTCCCCTCAGTGCTGCCCCTCTGTCTCTCTCTCTCTCTCTCTCTCCCCCTCAGTGCTGCCCCTCTGTCTCTCTCTCTCTCTCTCTCTCTCCCCTCAGTGCTGCCCCTCTGTCTCTCTCTCTCTCTCTCTCCCCCCTCAGTGTTGCCCCTCTCTCTCTCTCCCCTCAGTGCTGCCCCTCTGTCTCTCTCTCTCTCTCTCTCCCCTCAGTGCTGCCCCTCTGTCTCTCTCTCTCTCTTTCTCCCCCCAGTGCTGCCCCTCCCCCCTCTGCGGTGTAGTCGCAGCTCTGATCTGCAGCAGCCTGAGTCAGAAACTGGACTGAGGTTCTGTTGAGGCCGTTGTTCCTGTTTCTCTTCTCTCCCTCAGAATCTAATGCTTTAAACAGCAGCTATAGAAAATCGTTGTTTAGTTTTTTTTCTCATAAATAACGACACCTTCAGTCCCACCCACTAACTCCAACTCTACTGTGTCAGGGCCTCATATACATAACCCATAATCCCTTCTATCTGTGTGCGCCTCGACATCTGCAGCCCTGCCGTCTACCTCACAGCTCCCCGCTGAGAATAATAACACTTTCTCACTGTTGCAAAGCATAAAATCCTGAGTAAAACTTATCTCCCAGACACCTCCTCGCCTCGCCCCGTCATTTAGCAGCCTATTGTTTCAACCTCCAACAAGTCTGTTTTTAGAAGTCTCCATTTGGGACAGGCTGTTCTGCAGCTTCCTCGGCTTCAAAATGTTAAGACATTCTGGGTCACTACTACAGAACGGCAAGCACGTACGCAACAAAAAGACTGCGACACGCAAAAACACACGGATCGAAGGCCCACATGTATGCAAATACACACGTGTGAATAGATACAGTCATAGAAACACAAATGAGGATAAAATCGCTGGCGTTTTCATCGGCCTGTTTTCTTATTGTTCTCGGAGAGATAAGCTAACTGGACAAAAGGAAGTATTTCTGCGGTTATCACAGCTCTTGATAATGAGAGAAGGACAAAACCTAAATAAAGCGTGATACAAATTCTGGGCTATATCTGAGACGAACAGAGACAGAGACAGGGAGGAAGATAATCTAGTTTCGTAAATAGCCGAGCTGTTAATCTCCAACAGATGATCAGGCTGCTCGTTTGAGAGCGGAGAGCCAGCGAGTTCTGGGAGCATCAACCGAAACAAAGAGCCCGGAAAAGTCTGCGTCGTTTGTCTGCGACCAAAAGTTCACATCACTCTCTAGACCACCGACCCCCCCAGTGGGAGCAGACTGTGAAAGAGTCAGTTCAAGCTGGAGGAGAGAGGCGGGGGGATCAGAGCTGGAGCGGAGAAACCGCTCAAGAACTTCAGCCAGCGGTGACAGTTTGACGGGAGACGGCCCGAGTCGGCATCCAAGTGACGCCATGGTTGACAGCCGTGCGGAAACTTCCTGCCAGCCGAGTCGAAACGAACGACATCTCCCTGTGGATGATAATGTAGGCCACGCACACACACCTGCTCCACTTCTAAGATCAGCTGCAACTTAACAGCATAAAATTTACAGTTGTGATGAATCCACAACATCCTCTAAAGGCCTGAAGGACGTAATGAGAAATTTAATGGAAAATAAACAAGGAAATAAAATTTTGATGCTATTAGAGGAAATATGTGGAGAAGGGGGCGTGGCCTCAGCATAGAGGGAACAAAAAGGGAGAAATGTTAAAATGAAGCCGAACACCTGACAGTTAGCATGGCCCTCGGGGGGGCTCTGATTGGCTGCAGGGCAGGAAGTTGCATCGGTTTAGAGATTACAGTGTCACTCATAATCCCTGACTGTGTGCAGGAGAGACAGGGAGGTTAGAGTGGGGGGCTTCTATGGATAATCCTCTCTGACTGTGTGTGTGTAATCCTGCTGACGACCAGCAGACAGATTAGTGGCGTCTTTACTTCACTAAACTCAGGTGCGTTTTAACCGACTTGTACTTTTATTGTTGCTCATTTATTTTCTTTGATATGAAAATGTATTCTTATTTATTTAGGTCAGCTGCTTTTTTGTGGTTCTGAGAGTTTCCCTGTTTGTTTCCAACAACTGCATGGACCAACAATACGAAGGACAAACAACACCAATTTGATTTATCAGTATTCCTGTATTCCTGTGAAACACAGTTTCACCCAGTTCTAAGCATTTATACTGCATTTACTAACCATGTTCTGCCAAAGTCTCTGTCTCTCCCAGTTCCTCTCCTCTCTCTCTGTCCTCATCCTGCAGGTGGTGACTTATCTCCATCCCATGTTCCTGCAACACCTGCTGGTCCCATATTTCATGAATTCTGTATTACAGCTCAACTCCATGAACTCCATGCAGCAACATGTTCCTGCCTATAACACCCCCCATGCCTCTCTCTCTCTCTCCCTCTCTCTCTCTCTCTCTCTCTCTCTCTCTCTCTCTCTCTCTCTCTCTCTCTCAACCCAACCAGTCGAGGCAGATGGCCGCCCCCCCCTGAGCATGGTTCTGCTTGAGGTTTCTGCCTCTTAAAGGAAGTTTTTCCTGCTCATCAGGGATCTGTTGGTCTCTTTAAATAATTTTGATTTGATTTGATTTGAATAATTGCACGTCATCAGAAAGGAAACCGAGCCCTTCCCTATCAGGAGTCGTGTTGCTGACGAGATGATGATACCGCCTCTTTTGTTCTGCTGTCGTCCAACATCAACGATAGTGCGACCTCAAAAACCTTCCACACACAAACACACCCACGCACAGATGCAGGTGTAAACGATGCGAGGCCACCCCCACTGCAGACCAGACGGTGGGGTGCCAGAGCAAACGGGGTCAGCAGCTCAAGGACTGAAAGCGCCGCTAAATATAGGCCATATTGACAGAAATGAAAAACAATATGGAGGAAAGAGACGGCTGGAGGAAGAGAGGACAAACATGATGGAGACGGATTCTTTCTGCAGTATCAGTGACTTCACTGTCTCTGTTTTAGCTGATCTCATCCTCTGAGAAGCTGTGTATTTTTGTGTGTGTTTGTGTAGCCTCTGAACTGGAACACACAACTCCCATCCTGGCTGCCTGTCCATCTTAGAATTCGTTTTAAGATTCTTTTTCTTTTTTCATCGTTAAATGTCTCGCCCCGTCTTACCTCAGGTCAGCTGATCAGCGGCGTCTGAACGGAGCTTTTTCTGTTGCTGCTCTATGGAAGGAGCTACGTTTGCACACCATGAGGCTGTACTCCTGTTTGAGTGATTTCATGTTTTTAATAGTTTTGTGTGTCTTTGTGGACAGCCTTTTGGGTTAGCTGTGCTATACAAATAAAGTTGACCCCTGACAATGGAGGCCACACCCACAATTATGTTTTACTTTGAAAACACAAAATTTCTGCAATTTTCAACTTTCAGAAAGGCTTTTAGTCTGGACAGGGAGATTTGTAAAGTGAATTCAATGCTGAAGAGTTTTCAGTCTATCTAATAATTCTATTTAAGGAAATTAGAGCAGATAGCAGGGGATGGAAAACGGAGTGTGATTACTGTGTGATTGACAGGTGGCTCCTCCCAATCAGAGCAGGGCAGCTCCCACCTTTCCTTCAAATATGGTTTCTATTGGTTTAAAAAACAAAGATGGCCGGCCGACAGATGACAGACTGAAGGTGATGTCCGTCAGGAGGAAAAGAAAAGGAAGTGAATCTTCTGTGGGTCCAAAGCTCTCCGGTCTTCTGCTGAAGGTCGTGACCTTCGGTTTATTGATGGAACTAAAGTCGTTTCCTGACAAACGACCTGATATTCAGTTCAGGTATGACGACGATTCAGGTGTTCCTCCCTCCAGCATCTGTATGAAGACGTTTTGCTGACAAAGCTGTGAGCTGTTTAATCCAACACGCCCGGCGAAGCTCCACCAACAGTTATTCTGCTGCGGCCTGGTGTGTGAATAACTTTACTGTTCAATTCTTCCCTCCTCAAGTAGGTCCTTTAATCAATCACAGGAATTGATACTGGCAACCGCCAGTTGAGTTCTGCAGGAAGAAGCAGACATATAGTGGTTCCATTTGCTCCCTGATCCCCGTTTCTAAACAAAGGAGTGATTGATTCTCGTTAGGAGAGCCGCCGTCACCTGAGCTGATCCCGCCATCAATTCCCTTCGCTGCTTACCGAGCGGCGGAGGCGGCGGCTCAGCTCACCACCTGAAGGTGAAAGGTTGGATCAGAGGAGTGTGACCCGCTTTGGAAATGATGATAGCAGCTTATTGTTTGAGGGTCTTCACTGTTCACTGAAGGACAGAAATATCTGGAGCTCGTTTTACAGTTTGGGACATCAGCTCTGTTTAGTTTTAAACTCTGTCCTTCATCTCTCAGAACTTTATTTATCCTTTTTCTTAAAGTAGAACACAAGACTGTTTAATATGTGATTGAGACTCGACAGCTCACATCTTTTTGAACCTGCTCTATATTTTTAGGGAACAGTTGAAGAGCGGTTGAATCTGATTGCCCATCTGACCCCCTTCATCTATAAATACAGTTCGTTTTCACTAATTCTTTGTCACTTTAGGATTTTGTTCCTCTTTTCCATTCGTCCATGAACTTCCTACTTTCCAGTTCTGTGGGTCAAGGAGACGTGTCCCTGATTTGGCCTCTTTTAACCATTTTTGAAAAGTCTCCACCTTCCTCCACATCACAGCTTCAGCTACTCCAGACAATAAGCCTTCACAGCCAGATCCCACAAAGGGGGACAAATGAACGTCTTTGGTGGAAGAATCTCGTGATCGGCTTCACCTCTTCCTGTTCTTATTGATATTAGCAGCAGTATCTGCTCAGCTGAGGGACGGGACCTGCAACACTCAGCAGTTTGATGAGGTTGTGATCCAGGAGGGTGTCGGAGCGTCCAGCTACTCGGTGTTGAAGGCCAGAGGGGAACTAAAGCTGGGGGGGCTAAACATTCATTTAAACCAGTTAGATCGTTCAGTTTCCACACTTCTGATGCTTTGTCTTCCTCCAACAGCGTCAACAAAAACACACACGATGGACATTTCATCTGGAAACAGCCTACCAGTTAAAATTCTTCAACTGGAATAAAGTTTCTGTTTCTGTTTATCTAACGGCAGCTACATCCCCACCAACAGATCTGCTGATCAGCAGGAGCCTAAATCGAACTGCAGCACACAGCTGAAAGTGCAGTCCGGTCTAACCTGAGCATCAGCTGAGGTTGATCAGATGATCAGATCTAATCAGAACTAATCTGCTGATTCTGCTTCTCCTCTGCTTCTGCTTTGTCATTTATTCCTTCAGTTTTCGATGTTATCAAGTAATTCTGAAATTTCAGAATCTGTAACACCTTGGACTGATGACTGACAAACCTCAGGAACCAATCGGGTCATCCTAAAAGTTATTTACCTCAAAATCAAATTTTTCTGAAAATAACGGTGTTACGGACCGATCCTGTTAGAACAGAGAGCGTTCTGTTCTCCTTCCTCACCTCAAACTTCCTCCTCCCTCCATCACAGTTTCCCTCGACATCATTTATCCTTTCTCAGATGAATAGAGGACAAGAGGGACCGAGAGGCGGCGGGGGAGGGAGGGAGGTGGGGGGGTTGGGTCCCTTTAGATCTCACCCAGATGTTTCCTTTTAATCCTGTAATTAGCTGCAATTATAGTAATAGATACAAGAGATCATATTTGCACACTGAATTAATTCATGTCATGGTGCCATAGGAGGAACATTGTTCTTCCCAATTGGCTCACTTGATGCGTTTTTATCTCCTCTCCCAGTTCTCCTCTCCTTCCTTCTCCTCTCTGTCGTTATCTCTCCTCACAATTCTCCACCTCCACCCATCCGCTCTCGCTCATTGTCCGAGCAGCAATTCATCTGCTTTTCCTCCTTAAAAGCGAGGGACACACGGGTGAGGTGGGGGGGGGGGCACCAGAGACAACAGAGCGGGATGGGACGCAACAAGAGCCCCTTTAGATGTTGCAGATGATGCCTTTAATCCTGTCAATAGCTGCAATTAAAGTAATTATCTCTAATAGCAGCGCATTGTGTTGAGGCTCTGATATGTTTAACAGACGACGCTGAGTCGTGCTGCCTCCACCGGGCAGAGGGGGCAGAGAGCTTCAATTCATATTAATGAAACCCACACACACTGCAAAACTGATGACGGTCCCATGAGGTTCATAGACTGCCGAGTGTTTTTTAAGCTCCAGGTCGAGGTCTAATGGAGGTCTCAGAGACGGCACTGAGTGGTCTTTGTACTGCACAGAAAGAGGAGCCAGGCTGGAGATTGATGTTTGGTGGTAGAAAGGGCTCCGCAGAAAATAGAGGCAATTATATGGGAGGAAGATGCTGCCAAAATAAGATGTGCTCGTGTTACGGGATGTGTGAGGCTGCGAGATGAATTGAGTTGAACGGAGCACATGAAACGCAAAATATATCCGTAAAGTATCAGTCGAGCTGAAAATGCCACCATTTAAGATTTACAAAATATGTTTGACAAAGAAGCAAAACACCAAATATTTATCACTATTCATCAGAGCAGAAGAAATAGGACTTCTTTTATGTTTCCTTCCAAAAAATAAGACGGAGTGAGGCTGGAACTGTAAAAGGAAGCTTTAATAAGTTTTGGATTGTTCTTTGTGTACTGGACTCAACCGAAGCAGGCAATTTTGGGAGGCTCCGAATGTTTTTGATGATTCTTTGGACCTTTAACAACCATCTACCTGAACATTTACACTGAATAATACCAAAATGAGGAAAAGAAAGAGGCGTCATGTTTCAGGAGAAAAAAAGAGAATTCCAAAAACTTTCCGTCCTGGATTCAAACAAATGGAATCTGTTTTTAAGACACACACACTCTAATGGCCCTGGCAGGTCCTGGTGTGTGGGAGCTTGATGCAGTGATATAAGAGGCAGACAGGAGACAGAGAGCAGGTCAATAATTCATTAGATAGAGGGCTCAACTCAACTTCAACCTAAATAAACCGTCTGTAACAACACACATATACACACACACAGACACACACAGAGACACCTCTCAGGCAGTCTCTATCTCACTAACTCTCAAAATCGTCTCAACGACTGTCAGGGGAAAAGCCTCCCCTTCCACTTTCCCTCCATTTCCAGCCCAATTTCTTTCCCTCCACTAGAATTTACAGCCACATCGGCTCATTTCTGGTTTTATTGGACTGTTTCCTGTCGACTGCTGGATATAAAATCCATTTGTTACCAATACGACCTGACAGCGATGTGCTTACTGCAAAGTTTTAAAATTACAAACGATATGAAATTCAAAAAAGCCTTAATGTTTAATGTTTAAGGAGGTCAAAGGTGCCATGTGTCAGTCTTTGCTGCTGCCATATAGAAAATATTAGCATTTAGCATCCAGGATTTCTTCTCTCTGCTGCTGGATGCGATTTCAGCCATTATTACATTTTCTGCTCTATTCAAAATGGACCAGAAATATGCTGCAGATCATCCACCGCCTTTAAAGTGCACAAATGCAGGCAGAGTCCGATCTCATTCAACACCGTTGTGGTGTGATGGAAGAAAAGCTGGCGGAACTTTGTATGAAATCTCTCCAGAACAGTGAAATCCCAATCCCAGTGGTGAAAATAAAATGTGATGAGTCATAAAATGTTTAACGTGAGATATCGAGTTCTCAGGCTGTCCTGAAGTCTTCGCAGAAGTTTATAAAAAAACATTAAATGTGACATTCCACGCAGCTGTTTTCTGCTTATGTCACGTTAACCCCCTCAGACTTGTCTCCTCAGATGAGATTCCGTCCTCTTGTGATAAAACTCTGGCCGTCCCCTCGGAGGTCTGGCCGAGTCTGTGCGACACACAGACAGATGTTTGGGGTTTCTTGTTGTGGAGACACAGAAATGAATCAGCAGAGAGGACAGCAGGGGTGAAATGAGGGATCTGACACGAGATCGGCACTAAACCAGGGATCAAACCTGAAACCTCTGCAGTCACAGTCACAGCTCAATGCTTTCAATCCAAAAACATATCTGTGTTGTAAGCAGGCTGCTCCACATGCAGCTTGGTGCTGAAAAGGTTTCCCAGCAGACTCACCTCGTACATGGTGATGATCCCGTTGGTCTCATTGGGAGCTTTCCACTGCATGAAGATCTTCTCCTCGTACGGCGTGTTCTGCAGAGACTCCGTCGGCACAGAGCCCGGCACTGCAGACACACAACACATCACAGTGCGTTACAATGCAAACACCCACTGAGTGCAACAAAAGTTCTGACAACAAAAAATGTTACAAGAATCACATTTAAAGTCTGATCTCCGCTTTGGTCACCTCCACTAAACATCTAACAACATCAACACGGAGAAGCTTTTAAAGATCCAAAATGTTAAAGAAGTTAAATATGGGCATTTAATATAAAATATGGAGGTTTCAATTCTGTCACGAACAGAAAAGAGGAAAATGAACAATATCAGGTTGATCCCCATGATGGTGTCGGACTTAGACAGACTTCACGTGGGCCTAAATATTCATAAGAAAAAACGTCTGAGGAAGGCAATATGTTGACGAGAAAGAGGAATGAAAGTGGAGGAGAGGAAGGACTGTATATTAAATTTCTACTACAGTTTCTCATCATTTAACTCGATTATTTAACCACAGCCAAAGTTTCAAATATCTGGGAACCGACTCA
Organism: Echeneis naucrates; assembly: GCF_900963305.1. Taxonomy (NCBI): domain Eukaryota; kingdom Metazoa; phylum Chordata; class Actinopteri; order Carangiformes; family Echeneidae; genus Echeneis; species Echeneis naucrates. The sequence continues at coordinate 564,602 of NC_042515.1, forward strand.
TCAGAAATATTGAGTTTCCCAAAATCTAATTCTGGCTTGGCTTTTTTCTTCTCCTATTCTTTTCTTATTTCTTATTTCTTGAACAGCTGAATTTCCATTTGCGGGCAGATTGAGGTTCTGCTGACGAGAACACGGTGAGAAGTGAACTTGTGATGGAGGCTGATGAACCTGGTTTCAGTGAAACCGCATCTTCATCGCTCATTCAATGACACAAAGAAGTTGCAGATTATTAGTTTCAATCAACTGATGAGAGGCACGAGGAAAAAAAGTTCATCAGAGCTTCTGTCAGGTTGGTAATCAGCTTTCTGATGCTTCACGACACACGTCAGGGCGAGTTTAACCACGAAGAGCTTCCACTCTCAGGTGTTATGGCAGCTCGGAGGAATGAAAGCGGCCTCATCCCGAGCCGAACGGCAGACAGACGAGCTGTAAGGATGTCGTGCAGAGATAAATCTTAGAGCAGCTCTGTGGACGGGGAATAATGGAACAACTGCTGAGACGGATCTGGAGCAGACTCACTCATTTTCTCCACGACATGGACACGTTTCCTGACTCGCAGCTGGCGGAGCGCTGCATTCAAATCAAACTCATTCAGATGGAAAACCTCAAACCGAAAGTTTATTAGCTGCCAAAGTCAATCTGCGACTCAATGTCAGCGGGCGGCAGCCTGGTGTCGGGGGAAAACCTCCACCTGACGTGGTTTCCTGTGCCGTTTGTACCTGTGTAGGCAGCTTTTCTTTTCCCGCCTCTTTAATTAGCCGCTCTGCACTCCGAATGAAACAGCAACTTTGAGATTGAGGTGCCAACTTCAGTCTTTAATTGAGGCAGTTCAAAACAACATCAGAGAAGAACTGCAGCAGCTGCAGCTCGCCGTCAACGCAGTCCGCCGACTTTCAGGGTCAAGAACACAGCTGATTGGATTAAGTAACAAATCCATGAAATTTCCTATTTAAGCCTCTGAAGGCCGGTTCAAAAATCACAACAAGGAGTCGGATCAGTCCGACTCTCTGACTCCTTCTGCGTTTTTATCCGTCCATTCTCATCCTCCATCTTTGATAGTGACGTCTTAGAGGCTTCAGAGCCGCTTTTAATATTAAGAAAACTTCAGAACAGCTGTAGAATGACCCAAACATATGAGAGGAACTTTTCTTTGGAAAAGAGTCTGAACTGATCAGACTGAATCAGAGTCTGAAGATGAGGAGACTTTGTGATGTTGATAAACTCTATAAAAGTCTAAAGATATAAAGTTTGACTGTGTCAACAGTTCTGCAGTCACATCCTTCCTCCCTTCACACACACACTTTTTACTGTAATGAGCTGTGTGTGTGTGTTCTGGCTGTCTGACAGGCTTCATGAAGGCGTACGAGCAGAGCAGACGTGTCAGACATCTTGTCAGGGAGTCAAGTTGTCAAACACACACAGTTACACCTTGTTACACACAAACACACAACACACAGCTACACACAAACAGGAGTGCTTTGACACTTTACACTACAGCATACACAGACACACACTGAGGGGTGTGAATAGTTTTAAATGAGGAGGAGACAGAGCGTTGTGTGTGTGTGCGTTTGTGTGTTTGCTGCCTTTCCTCCTGTCTTATTTGTGCTCATCCTCTCTGACCTTTGACCTTTCATCAGGCTCTTTGTGGCTCAGACAGGAAGCTGTGTGAGAGCCGAGTGCTTCTTCCTGCTTTAACCCAAACATCAAGCAGCTGTAGGAGGGCCTCCAGCATGTGTGTGTCTGTTTGTGGATTCAAAGCTTCTCCTGCTGCTTCTTCACGTGATGAAACTACGGCCTGAATTTAAGATAAGACTTCCTTTATTGTTGTCTCGGAGGGAATCAGCTCTCATCTGAGCGTCGCACAATCACTGAGGACTAAAACACACACGCATCCACACACAAAGAAAGACAACTTCTAACACCAATAAATTGAAACCCAAATTAGCGAGGCTGTCAAAAAAAGGAGCCCTCAGCTTGTCTGGCAGCAGGTTATGGCATCACTGTTGGGCCCAACGAGTTCTTCTTCACAAACACAACTCGCTAATTCAGTCCATTTAAAGCCGCTTACTGACAGATGGACCAAAGTGGCACTCAGCACTGATAATGATGATAACAAATCTCTAAATGACCACAGCTCAGCTTATAATAGTCTTTAAAAATGTTGTGTTTGATGTCTGGTTCAGGTGGGCGGGGCTAAGGGCGTAGGGCGGCCTTTTGTGACGTCACAAAGGTGCTGATGACCTGACAGCTGGTTCTAAGGCTCAGTGTAACACATTTTGTCCGACTTTAACGATACAGATTTGTTTAAGTGACATCAGCTGCTGTTACAAAACAACCACACAAACTACGCGTCAGCAGTAAAACCTGTCACAACTGGCTGAGACCTTTTTGTTGTGTTTACCTAAAAATTCGACGCTGCGACCTGTTTCAGACCTGAAATAACAACGTTATAGAAAGCATGCGTCGATCTAAATGAGAGTGCTTAAAATCCCCACAAGAACCGCAGTGAGTTAGTGACAGTGTCAGAGAACTCTGACAGAAGAATATTATGATTACTAATTCCAAGGTGTTGATTAAGGGCCCGGTCTGTGCAGCAGATCAAATTATCCTAACAAAGAAACGCAATTAGATCCTGCCATTTTTATTCAACACCTTATCATTCATTTTTGTGTGTGTCTGTGTGTGTTTGTGTACACTTTCTCCTATTTTATCATATGAAGTCCCTACCTGAATGTCTGGCTCGTGTGTGTGTGTACCAACATTGGCACAGTGTCTTTGCATCATGACTCAACGCACTTGTGTATTAGCTGGATACTTCTATATGTGTGTGTCTGTGTGCGTTGTTGTTGTTGTTGTGCACTGTGGGGGCCGAGACAGAAGCAAACAGGCTTCATTGAAAAGATAACAGCAGCTGTAACACATTAATCATAACTTGATTAACTTCCACTGTGCTGCAGAATGAATGGCCTCCTTTATTAAGCATCTCTCGCTCTCTTTTTTCTCCATTCTTTAACCCCTCGATCTCTCGCGCTTTGGGGTTCCCTCTCAATTTAAATTAGTTTCCTCTTTCATCTTTAGTCGTTTCCGTGTTTTTGTTGTTTTCCAACACAAACTGCTCGATTTGATGGAAATCTAAACTCTGCAAACACGTTAAAGGTGCCGGTGAGATATTATTGCAGACCTTCAAACCTTTAAACCTCCTTTAGTCTTGTGGAAACATCTTGTAATCCTCATATATCTTTTTTTTTTTTACAGCTCCATTCTTCTTGTTCATGTTCCAGATTTCATCCCAAGACCAAATAAAAAACAGCAGTTGGATTAAGATTCCATTAAACATTGTGACAGATGTGAATTATTTCTCATAATTTGAGACGTTCGGGAACGTTTGTTTGCTCACGAACAGATGATGCAGGTCAAATGGGCCTTTTTTGGGTTTAGAGAAGCATTAAGAAACAAAGCAGCAACACAAAAAGGCTGAGTTGCTGATAAATGTGGAATCTTGTGTTCATCACTTGAAACTTTGCTCGGTGGCTTGCGGGTTGAGACGAAGCTCTTATCCTCTCCGCACCAAATAAATGGTCAAAGTGATTAAAAGCTCATAAACAAGAGCACTCCAGACACTAACTGCACTTTGATGAATTCGCCTTTTAGAGAAGTGACAGCTGTTGAGAAACAGATAATAAAAGCTGATGTCTCTGTTGTTTTTCTTGTGCTGTTATCTCAGAAAAGGCTTCGCTCTCTGAAGATAAAAGGATTATTAAATCTCGATGACTGTGATCGTCCTCGCAGAGGACTTTTTCTCTCTGACAGAGAACTGCTCTGCATGAGAACATAAACTTGTCACAAATATAGACATTTTACGTTCTCTGTTTTAATATTTAATATCCGTTTGACTCTGAGAAGCGCTGACGTGGATATCTACCACGATAGAAAAAAACATCATGAATTAAGCAGCTTTCTCAGGAAAGAAAACAACCCTTCATTCGATGTTATCATTGCTAGGAAAACATAAGTAGTAACCTTTTGTTCTTTGGTTCAAGTAAAACAGATTTTGAAACAGTTTTTAGTTCAGGGGAGTGATTGCGCGTCCAATTATCACATTGACTTTAATTTTAAATGCTGATATTTTTTAACCCCTAATATCTATTCTAAGATAAATATTGTAACGTTTTTGTGATGAAGTGAATTTTTGATGAATTTCTACATTTTTTATTTATGTATGTCTGTATCCACAGTGCTGCGACGCTCCTCTTCCACAGAAAATAGTTCAAGTTTGTTCCAAAAGTCACGCTTTAAAAAACAAATCGTTGACATATGAGTCGATGAAGTCACTAAATCTGCTGTTGAAGTGGCTGATCTGGCCTGAGTGGAGAGATGAAGCCCGTCTGTGCCGGTTCAGGTGGATCCATCATTAGAAATAATCTGACTTTAGACTAAATTAACATACAGATTTAGAAATGCATAAATAAATAAACAGATAAATATGTAAATATATAAATAAGCAAATAAGTAATGTAGGAACAGAAATAAATAATTTTCATGACCAAAATACATTTTCTCCTCATTTTTTAATTATTTATGAATACGTTTATTTATTTATGATAGATTTGGAGCTGATTTTCATGATTACGGCTCATCTCTATATTTTTGTTGTTCAGGTGGAGAAAATAATGTGTGTTTTTGGTTTGTTCTAGTTTTCTGTCTTCACTGAGACACAGAAGCAGCTGATTCTGAATGTGAGGAGACTTGGAGACACTTTCTGATATTTTGTTTCCTCAGTAGGATGAGGGACCTTTGGACGGGCTGCTCAGGGAGGAAACATTAGCTGTCTCCATATATTTGCTCATGTCATTCTTGGAGGAAGAGGTGAGCGGTCTGTGGGTTGTTGTGTGTATTTGATAAATCAAGGCCTGGAGGTGAAGCAGCTGGTTTGAGCCGACCTGACAGGTATCTGACAAATAGGTGTTTCGTCCTCAGGTTAATAGGCTGCTGTGTACAATAAGTGAACGTGACATTTATCTCTGTGGGTTTGTGTACATGCGTGTGTGTTTTTGGCTTCAAATTGACTTTTGCTGTTATGAATGGATGGACAGCTGCGACAAAATGGACAACACGACAGGAAAATAGACGGCAGATAACTGCAGCAGTCTCCATCTGAATAATCAGAATGATTTTAAACATTTAAAACAAATATTTCAGTGGTGGTGTTTTTGGTGTTTTTCTATAACGAGCAATCATGACTGAATGTTTCCTACTGAACCAACAAAAGTCTCACAAAAAACTAGGAGCCAATCCCGTCCCCTGGAGGGAACAGGGGGTGTGGCTTGTGGCAGTCATCCACTGCCACAAGCTGAGAACTACAGGACCCAATGAAACAGTTCTGATTGTCGGTCAGTCTCAACCTGCCGGCCTGGAGAAAGGCGGCGGTGGGCGGAGCTTAAGGCCAGGAAGATCCAGGAAGTAAATGTTGATTTGCTTCCAGACCCAGTTTCTGTTTGTCATTTGTAATTAGTTCTAACTGTGTTAAACAAAATAAGGATTTTAACATGTCTGGAGAAGAAATTTACAGCGTCAGCAACACGATGAGCTTTCACCCTTCAAAGCTGAGCTTCTCTAAACGCTCTAGGAGGTCATCTGTAACTTTCCAGCATTGTGTTCACGAGATAAAAGTTTAATTTCCTGAAATAATGTCAGAGATCTGTCAGAGACGGCTGGAGGACTCGTGGCTGAGCGTGAGCAGGAAAACATTTGTGCGCAGCTTCAAAAAGGTGAAACAGTTAAAAAGGACATGATTAAAACCACAGACGCTCTACTTCTGATATTGCTGCTATAAACCGAAGAAAAATGAGTCCTGGGCTGAAGAGACGGGAAAAAAGGCTATTTTACATCTTAATTGCAAATTGCCTAATTTGGCCCTTAACATGGGAGACGGAATATTTTCAATTTCATCAGCAACATTAAATAATAAATGGAAAATCATACATACATATGTGCATGAGTGTGAGTGTGAGACAGAAGCTGCTTCATTCTGCAGGAGCTGCAGCTCTATAAAGCCATTAACGTACAAACAGCAATTAGCCTCCATGTGAACAATCGCCGTTCTGTTCCCTAATTACTGAATTACAACCAGGAGATTAACGACGGTTAAATAAAAAACAATTAAGAACAAAACAATTAAGGCTTTTCCCTCCAGCCCCCAAAGCCATCGCTGCTCCCCAGTAATGTTCACTCTTCTGTTTTTGAAGGCGTCAGACCCGCTCTGCTGCTAAAGGTAAGAATTTCAGGCTTCGGAGATGTGATATTCCCCAGAAGCTAAATTCAGGCGATATTAGTTATGAGATCAGGAGAAAAACAGTGAGCCCCGAGGAGGGCAAGAAGGAGATGAGAGATTTTGGATCATTAGAAGGTCTTCTTTTTTTTTTCCTGCTTATCAGGCGTCGCTCTAATGGATTCCAGCGATTCCATTTTATTGCGGGCGTGTTGTTGAGAGAAATGTGAAGCAGCAGTGAATTATTAGCAGCAGCGGCCGGGGCAAGCACTGTGTTCTGAATTTAGTAGAACACGGAGCCCTCCGGAAAGGAAACCAGAGCTTAACATGTTGTTTTGAAATGATTTCAGCTGCCGGAGTGCATTTAAATGTGAAGAGTCAGAATCTGGGCAGAGTACCAGGACATTTCTGTTGATGAGACACTATTTGGGAAACTACAGGGATTAAACCTGTCTGATTACAGACATACAAATAAATATATCTATATCTGAGAGCATCTTTAAAGCTGGTCTTAAAGGTGTATTAAAACACTGAACTGAGCTCAGCCAGCTCTGTAGTTTTACTCAGATGAACAGTGATAATGATAAATAATAAAAATGGTGTCTTTGTAAACGTTTTTTTTTTTTTTGATAGAAACTTCAGATCAGCTCGAGAACCCAAACAACCCAAAAAGAAGGAAACATTCACAGTCTGAACTGATCTGAAGATGTTTTAAACTGTATTAATCCTGCAGGTTTTATCGGACACAGTTAATCCATAAATAACTGGTCATAATGTATAACTGTTATAGTTTGTTTTTTTCCACTCTTCTTCCCTGTTTGTTGTTGTGTTGTAGTTTTGTCCGGTGCCCTGCTGTGACTGCAGCTGTCACTTCCTTATCTTCCTCTCTCTGATGGAGCTATCTGGGTTTCTGTTGGTGGCCAGTTCTCCTCCAGTTTGTCTAAAGAAGTCGCTGCTGCTGTCGGATAAGTAAAATGACACAGAACGTTTTTCCTCCCCGGAGACGCCGACCATCCTCCGAGCTGCTGGAGGAGCTGGAGTCACATCAGAGGTGTGTTGTGTTACACACTTTTCTATAAAGCCACCTGACTCCCTGTTTGGACTCACCGTCCTCCTCGGTCTGTTTGACGATCTCCTCGCTCTCCTTGCTGCCCTCGGGGTTGGCCAGGACGAGCCGCAGTCTGACGGTGACGAAGGGCCTGAGCCCCCTCAGGGTGTAATGTGACGACGTCTGGATCAGCTCCTCCGCTGCGAACTCCTGCTGGTTGAACACGTACTGGTACTGCACCTGGACAGCCGAGGGAACACACATGACCTTTAACCTTTGAGGGGATCAGCGGCTCAGTAGGCCGAGTGTTGATGTGACCTTGGGCTAGATGTCGCTGCTGACGGCTGTGATGTATGAATGTCGGTTTGTGAGCCACTGTCTGTAATTTGTCTGTCAGCCAATCACAAAGTAGCCCCGCCCCCCAATCCATCCCCTGCTTTAAGTTTGAGTCTATAACCAGAAAACAAATAAATTTGAATATCCAGACATTTTATAGAAAAGAACAATATGGTGTCCCATACCGTGAAGTCACAGCGGAAAATAATTCCTAAATGAAGTGCAGACGTACCGTCAGGTTGTAGCTGTGGCAGCGAGTCACGGCGTAGCCGAACGTCTCCCACTGGATCATCAGCTGTCGGGCTCTGACGTCCACCACATTCACATTCTGGGGCCCGTGGACGGGATCTGAAGGGTGGAGGGGGGGGGCAGGATGAGGTCAGAGACAGTCAGCTGGTACGACAGAAAAACATTCAAACAATCAGGAACTCCTGAGCTTGAGCCTGATATCCACCAAAATATCAACCAAATCAAGCGATAGAAATTCTCTGACAAACAGTTTAAGTAACAGAAGATGCTGAAGATGCTCAAAGAAGGGAGACGTTTGTAAAAAGAACAAAACCAGAAATAAATCTGAGGTGTACATACAATACAGAAAATAAACATCTTAAATAAGACACAGACAAATGAAAAATGACAAGAATGAACTCTACTGATAGAAATGTTTTTAAATGTTCATCGAACATTTAGACCAAATTATCATAATTCACAATATAATAAATTCACGAGAGCTCTCAGAAGCTCATGTCGTAAATATGGTACAGCTGGAGTTTTAGGGGTAAAATTCAGGAGTCAAAGTCAGACTGGACAACCCTCATTACTGTTGTCCACATGTGTCGCACACACAGAGTCTGAGGTACAAGAGCAAAAACACGCACACGTGGAAACAACACAGAGCGTTTGTTCGGTCAGCTCACAGCAGAATAAGAGTGCGTCCTCATCCAGCCGGCGGGGCGACTGCTCATTTTAAAAACAGTCAAATTTGTTTGTGTCAGATCTGAAATGTTTGACATTTTTCCAGTTAAACCAAAGTATACTTTTGAAAATCATTAATCTAAACAATAGTAATTAAATGAGTTCGATTCAGGAGTCACTTCCTGTCTGAGGCATTTAGTGTCATCTCTCTGATTTCATTGTGTCACTTTGAATCACTCCTGAAAAAAAAAATAAAGGAAATCAATCCAGCCATCCTTAAAAAGTCTTCGTAGCATCTCTTGGCCGGTCAGCATTCGTTCTTTGGCCAAACAGCTAATTAAAGCAGCTGACGGACTCTTAGTGAACCCTGAATTAAACCACAGAAGATTTTGTCTATGAAGACTTTTAAGTGCATTATGGGATCGTTCAAACAAGCTACTTACTTTAAATCTAAGCTCGGCCTAATGAGACGAGATTAGACAACAGCACCGCGGATAAGCCATCTTAGAGGCCATCTGAGACAGGAGTGTGTGTGTTAGTTTGGGTGGACTCCCTGCGGTGCTCCGGGGCTTACAGAGTCTGTGTTTATACTCAGCAGACCAAAGCCTATAAAATAGTCTGGTACTTCTGAATAAAACTGTGCCAAATTGACATTTGGCAGCCAAGGACGCTGTGTGTGTGTCGGGGGGGTCGTCAGGTCAGCAGGAAATGCAGTCCCCAGAAAATACAACTGTACCACATCTGACCAGGACTGTTGGCCTGAGCTCTGCAGAGTGAAACTGACGCAGCTCAGGAAGAATAATTTGTCATCGGACCAGTTAATGAAATCTTTTTCTGCTTTCTTCCCTGTTAGGAACAGGAAGGGCGTCATATCAGGGGGTTGTTGTTGTTATTTATCTTTAATCAAATCAAATCCACTTTTGTTCATGTATAGCTGAATGTTGACAGAGTTACTGAACTCTTTATGGCTCCTGAAGTAGAATCAACAGAATAGAAGACAAGATGTCCATCATTGTCCATGAAGATTAGATGAACGAGGTGGCTCAGTGGCCCAGTGGGTACAGCTCAGTCCAACACAACGGCCCGAGTTCGAATCTGACAAACGTATCCTAGACAGACAGATAGATACGTTATTAATCCTGAAGGAAGCTGAAGAAAAACCGTCAGAGCTGCATCGGCGCCTGCGCAAGATCTATTTATTACACAAAGGTGTCCTGCTGTAAACCGCCTCTGGCCCACTGCATGCTGGGAAACCTTCAGCCCCCACAACCCTGAAGCAGATAAGTTACAAATCAGACGAGCCATGAACAACAATCAGGTTTAAAAACATCATTCTGCTGAAGGGACGGCGCAGAAGAAGACATTCAGTGGGAGTCAAAGACGGAGCGAGAGTCAAACTCCTCCAGAGAACAAACTCGTAACCACACACACTTAAACAGATCAAGTGATGTACCTGTAATGAACGCACACACCGTGATTCCTCAATTAGAGAGACATAATCGCTCGTCACTGAGCCGAGGAGAGAGAATTAAATCACCGCTTTTCTCCGAGAACACCAATAAATCAACGGCGCTCTCGCTGCAACGACTTGTGTTTCTGCAAAGACTCAAACCCAGTTAGCCAAACCGGATTTATGCTCTTTGGTCTGCAGAGGGAAACAGGCCAAAAACAACAGGCAGCAACCACCAGCCCCCCCCACCTCGCCAGTCAATGCCGCCCACTTGAGCCGCTCGTCTTTGCGTCGAGTACGATGGGAGCTAATCTTTCAGATAATCTGACTGTAGCGGCGGCAGAGGCCCTGATCAGATCAGTGATTCCTGTTTCTGGGACAGAGACGGTGGAGACGCCAGCCCCCCCCCCCCAAACCGTAGTTTTTTCTGAAGGGACAATATAGAGAAAGACGCATTTGTGTTGTCCTCACTGTAGTTTTACATTCACTCCTCTTATATCGCCATCTGCATTTCTCTGAGGACCGAGCTTTTCTTTCACTTCTGGTCTTTACCTGATCGGGTCGCACAGAGAGACAGCGAGGAGGAAAGACTCACAGCCAGGATTCCAACCTCACAAACTTAGACCTGCTTTATGATGAATATCATTTTAAAAACACAGACAACACACAGTAAACATTGTTTCTGAACAATAACTATCTTCTGTATGAATGCAGGACTGCTCCCTGAAGTTTAACAGAGGTCAAATTAAAATCCATGAGAGCTGCAGATGGGAAGATGGAGAGAACAGAAAAATAGAGAAGAAATACAGTTGGAGATGGATGGAATCGGATGGAGGGAGAGAGAGAGAGAGCGGGAGGTTATTTGAATTATAACTTTGTTTACATCGTTAAGTCGATGATGGTGTCTCCCAGGCTGCCCTTGGTCATGACAAATGCCATATTTGCCACATCATCCATCTGACTTATTTTGCCCCCCCCCAGCCAGCCCCCAGTCTCTATGCTCGTTCCCTACATCTATTTTCAATCTCTCAGCCGTCGCCATTCTGGAGCTGAACATCAAAGACCCGTTATGATGTCAGCAGGAAAAGGCCGAAGTATAACAGGAAGTAAAAACAGGAAGTGGAGAGCTCAGAGGAGATAAGAAGACAAGACAGCGGATGGATGGATGATGATGGATGAAGACAGCTTGGCTTTGTGGGCAGAAGAGGAAGCAGCGTTCCTCCATCATGCATCAGGTGGGGTCAGCTGGCGTGTTAGCGCCCACATGCTGTGAAAAAAAACTTCAGACAGCACAGCTGGAGCACAGCGAGGGCAGATCGGGGGACACAAGTGGCCCTTTGGTCGTCATTCAAAGGGCCACAGCCGGCAGCTTCCTGTCCTTTCACTGTAAAACAACACCAACCACTAACAGCACTACGGATAACAACGTTGATCTGATTCTAATATTTTTCTGATGAATCCATTTTCAGGAAACATCCGCAGCGTTTCTCATGAGAGCTTATTTTCAAGGTTAAGTATAAAATGACCAAATCCAGGTGTCTTCGTGCTGAGTGGACTTTTCCCTGATTTCTTCCAGCGTTGATCATCTACAGTATTCCGGCTAACAAGCATCTGTACCGGAGGATTCTGCTGATTCCCTCCTGATCTGACCTGAGGAGAAGATAAAGTTGTTTTGCCTGCCTTTAAAAGTACTTAAGGGTCTATCGGATGTTTTGGCAGGTAGGTATCTAGTTCAGGCAGCAGCCCAGCGAGGCATTGTGTTTTGGGATGCCTTCCTGAATCTGATGAATGAGCAGCAGAAATGGAGCCATTAATCCAAAGACTTTAGGGAGCCGTTCCAGGGAGAAGAGGGAGAGGAGGAAGAGGAGGAGTGGATATCAATCTTCCTGCCTCCCTGCGCTCCCCCATCCTCCTCCATGTTGCTCTCCTGATCCTTTTGTTCTGTGTTCATGTTGTCCACGCTGTCATTAATACTGTTTTTCATAACATTCTCTGTTTCCTCTTTGCTCTCATCCATTCCTTCCTGCCTTTTTTCCAGCTGCCTCTTGAGATCAATTGCTCCCTCCATCATCCACTTCCACCTCCTCCCCCCTCTCTCTCCTCCATCTTTGCTTTTCACTTCTAAATTAAATTTTTACATGTTTATAAAGAAGGAAACATGGAAACATGAAGGCATAGTGTTTAGCGCTCACAACAAGGAGGTCCTGGGTTTGATTCCCGGCCTGGGGCCTCCACAGACGTCCTGTTTGGGTCCATTGGTGACTCTAAACTGTCCGTAGGTCTGAGTGGTTATTGGTCCGTCCAGGCTGACCCCGCCCCTCGCCCAGAGTGAGCTGGGATTGGCTGCAGAACCCCCCGTGACCCGGAAACAGATCAGAGGTAGAGGTTGAAGGAAGGAACCAGCTGCCACTGTCAGTAAAACCTTTCACATAAGACTCTATGTGAAGTGCAACATTTATTCACTATCTGATTCACTGGAGATTTTCTTTGTCTAGACTCCTCGTCAACATGTCATGATCGTCATTACAGTATAAAAAAAGCTCGATATGGAGCTGTTGCTGAGAAAAGCCTAATATTATTTCCCTTGGAGATTCAGGTTTGCAATCTTAGATCTCATTTGGTGAGTCATTTAATCAAGCATCCCGTGTGAGCCCCCATTGATGTTACAACGCGGCTCGTTAGGGGAAAGGGAAGCAATATAAGTCCAGGTGTGTTCAGCAAAATAAAGTTCGGCATTTGCGGGGAGCTTCCATAATTGACGTAAACAGAGAACCAGGAGGGAAACGAGGCCTGCAGCTGCTGTTCAAACCAAAGAAATAACTTTAAACACAAAAGAACCCTTAAAGTTAAAACTACAAGTAACTTTTCCTGAGAGAAAAGTAAAGTGGAAATAAAATGCTCTCACTAAATGAAAACCAAACAGTCCAAACAGCGGACCTGCTCTGAAATCAGAAAACCTTTATTTGTGCTGTGCCAGTAATTGCACAGCACCGGAAATTCGTCTTTGACGTGATTCTCAGAATTACAAGGAATAAAATCCACACACAGATAAACGTAAAATGCAGTGAAAACATAAAAACACAGAGAGTCAGAGCATAACACACAGATTGCAAAATAAATGCATAAAAATGTCATCATTTCATTTTGTTAACAATGTCGTTGGCAGCCGAAATAAATGATTTTTTCATTCTGTTTGTCCTTGATGGTGGAACCCTGTAACGGAGCTGAAATGAATCATAGAGCGGATGAGAAGGGTTGTGAAGGATAGTGGCTACCTGACTGTGTGCTGCCTGATATTTTGGCTGCGTGCTTCATGACCCGTGCCAACTTGAGTTTGTCTTCAGCAGAAAGGAAGCTGTACCAGGATGAAATGATGTGGGTGAGAAGTGACTCCGAACAAAGTCTGTGGAGCTGTGGACAACCCTCAGCCTGTCAGACAGGAAGTGGATAACAATTTCTGTTTTGCTTTAATCCAGCATTTTAGATGAACTGAGGCCATCATTCATCATTTTTCTGGATTCCGAGGAAGAACTGAGAGAAGAATGTTTCTGTTTCTGAATCACAGATTTCTGAAGATACACACAGACACACACATCTATCTTCAGTATTAGGTATGTGACCGTCAATGTTCTGCAGAGGTTCAACATTTAATTTGCATCTGAGCACCAAAGAAATAACACATGAACACACACACACACAACAAACAGGCTGACTCAGATGAAAACCCTCGCTAGAGCTTCTGGCTTTCCCTCAGGGAACAAAAAAAAAGCGAGTGATTTGTGTCTAAGAGCACAATTTGTGGATCAGTGTTTGTTTTACGTCCATGTCCAAAGTTCAGTGGCTGTAAACTCTTCACATAAAGATGACACACATAGAAACACACACACACACACACTCTCTCTCCACCAAAGCTCTTAAGGACAAAATAAAAGTGAAGTGTGTAATATTTCACCAGTGAAGCATGCTGACAGCAGCCCCATCGAATTATCGGCCTCTTAATCATGACAGCTTTAAGAATGTCATTAATTTGGCTCATTGACTTCACACACACAAGTTGTAACCCTCTTTTTTCAGAAAGGACTGACAAATTTGTCTCCATCCACACAAAAAACCCTGAAACATACAAAGACAACCCGAACCCATGGCCTGAAACACACACACAGATGAGAGCAGCTGCAGACAAGGCGACACCCTGGAGCGTGGTGACTTGGATAAATTGGATTAAATAGACTCATCACAGATGCCTTTTAGTGGATTTTAATTATGTCTCCCTGCATGGAGGCAACTACTGAGGGTTAAACTATAACTCATGATCTCTGACGGAGCAGCAGAATTGCCTTAAACTCAACCCAACAACTCTCAAAAGTTAGTTGTAACCCTTAAAACAACGAATCTTTGGTTCATGTTCAGCTTTTTGTTCTGTGTTCTCACTTTTCTCTTTAATCACATGAAGCATCGTTGATCATCGTTAACTTAAAAAGAAGACGAAGGAGACCTCATCTTCAGGTTCTGTTGCCAGGCAACAATCTTGCGGCTGTAGCGATGACGATGGGAGAGAAAAGTTTGGTGTAGCGACAAAGTCTACATCAGAAGGAGGTTGAGATGTTAGGTGTTGTTACTGTAACCATGACAACAGAGATCATCCAATGTGGGGGACGAACCTATTTTAGCCCAAATCTCCATCTTTTCCAACACGATTGTTTATTCCTGTCACCATGGCAACGGAGGTCCAGTCGGGTCCATCCTCCAGGGAGATCGGTCTGGTCTACGGAGGATTCCCATCACCGTTGAGGCGTCGCTCCTGTTTCCTAGCAACACTGACGACCCCAACTTTATTTTTCGCAAAAATGTGATATCTGAAGGCCTGACAAATCGCTGGTGAACTGAGCTGAAACGTGATATTTAAACACTGGTATGTAATAGTTTGGGAGGCAAAGGCACCACCCATTAAAAGGAGCCCCGACCTCACAACATGAGTGTAGAATGACTGCAGCGCCGTCTTTCAGCAGGACGGATAGCGGGGGAATGTAGATTGTGACAAGCAGCATGAAGAGGAATGCTCACAGCCAACAGTTTGAACTCATGTAATTCAGAATGGAGCAGAGAGGAAATCTATTTTAAATCCTGCTTTATTAATACCATCACTGCCTACAGGCGGGAAAGGGACAATTGAGTTGAAGAGAAATTTGCAGAAAGGGGGAGGGCCGGAGAGGGGAGGGAAGAAAAAGGATACAGTGGGAGGAAGAGACGGGGACAAAAGAAAAGACTCAGAGAAAGAGAAACAATGAAGGACAAAAGGGGAGAAGAAAAAATAAATATGAAAGCAGAAATACATAAGAGAGACATGAAGTCAAAAACAAGGCCGACAAAGGAAGGAAAGGGAAGAAGGACGGCACAAAGCAACAGAGAGGAACAGACAGAAACGGCGAGCTGGAGGGGACGAGAGGAAGATTTAAAGCAGCGATATAATGAGCCAATTGATGGAGAGGCCCGGGGTTAAGCACCTGAGGCCAGCCAGTAATTGGCTGAGAATGGCAGAGTGACAGAAAGACAGATTCAGCCTGCGACCTGGAAGGAGAACGACAGAGGGAGGAACCGGCTTATTCATCTTCAGATAAAAAATGTCATTGTGGCCGCGAACATGGAGGGAAGGACGGAAGGCTGCGGGAGCTGCCATAAAGGCACGAATACAGCTGTTCCTTACAATAATGTCACTCAGCCAATTATATCCACAACAGTCAGATTCAATTATACAAGCAGAACGTCTTTTACTTCAGAAGCCATTTGATTTTCATCATGTGTGTGATGAGCCCTCCTCTGGGTGTTGTGATATGAACTATATTTGATGATGGCTCTTTTTTCTTTTCAGTTAAACCTTTGATCACTAAAGCAAAATCCCTCACGGAGCTTTTACAGGGATGAAGTTCCAAAGAAAATAAAAATGATATTCATAAATCCCAGAGCTGTGTTGAAGGTTTCTTTTTTCTACAAATGATCTATGAATCCCCTGCTGATCATCTCTTCTGTTGCTGCACCTGAATTGGTCCATTGATTCATCCACATTCATCCATTTTATGCTGCTGATCTGAGGTCAGACTTCCAGCACTTCCTGGAGGACTTTGTGGTCTTTCCAGGACAGATTAGCTGTATAATCTATCTGACAACCGGCCGATGGAAGGAGCCCAGGAAGGACCTGGAACATGTCTGTAGGTCTGAGCGCAGACAAAACCACTAAGGGAACTCCTTAACCTCCAAAACCTCCGTCCGTGACAGACTCCTGTCAGATGGTCCAAGAACTGAATCCTGTTTTGCACCAAAGAGGAGGATGTCCGGATTATTTCACTCCAGTGAACTGAATTTAATGACACTTAAAGGGCAAAGAATTAGAAAACAGACATTTTTATAAAGTCGTGACACTTTCAGTGGATGGGCTGTAGATGGGGGGGGCTGGTCTGTTTGAAACACCTCTTCAACCTCTCACAGGGAATTCCAGGATTTCATTTGGAAATAGAAATTGTCAGTTTGTGTGAAGTGGCAGGAGGGAGGCTGAATGTGGATTTTTATTGTAAGAAAATGAAGAAATTCTTCACGTTCAGCTGTAGATGGCTCACCACCGTCAGCCTGAATAAGCTCTGGAGCTTCTGTCAAAGTTACGGAGGTCGTGCAGCTTCTGCGGGTCCTCGGATTATGGTGAGTCATCAGTTCACACAGCCAACTGTGTAGCACAACAACAGAAAGTCTTCTGTGCTGCTGCACGACACACCACGAAAAAAATCCCACCTTAAATTTCTTTTAGTGTTGGACAACACAACAAAGTTAAATCAACACAAACGGCTTCATCTTTTGTTCACGCACCACAAAATCGTCTGTTTTTTCCCCTTCTTTTGCAAGTATTAACTGAACTTTAGAAACTGCTTTGACGGCGCTGAAGTGCCTGCTTTTAAAATGTTTGACCATAGATGACAGAAAAAAAAGAAAGACTGAGAAAAGCCTTTTCAAAATGTAAGGCCACTGATTTTATTTTTTTATTTTCTTTTTAATGAGTTATTTATTTGGCCTCTTTGTTGCCCGTCAGCAGATCGAAGAGACAGGAGGAGAGGACGTCTTCGGCTTTGTGCTGAGAAGCCTCTTTCCAAATGTCACGACTCTGGCGGCGCCACATCGAGCGAGCTCCTTACAATACACCCACTGTGTCATTGTGTGTCTGTGCAGCTCCAGTACACACCTGTGTGTCTTTATGCATGTTTATGTGTTTGTGTAAAAGCAAGGCGCCACATGACCATTAGAGTCTTTGTGCTGTTGTGTGTGTGTTTTGTGTCAGTGATTTCTGTCCTGTCCGCTGCCTTAATGGGGGGTATTGACTGCTGTCCCTTGATATGACTTCCCTCAGCAGGAAGTTCAGACAGCAGAGGGGGATTTATTGAATCCTGCGTCTCCTCCACAAAAACAGACGTGATAATTTGACACAAGTGAAAGAAAACATGCAAATCAGAGCAACCAGAGTCGGTCTCAGGATGGAGGACCAGGACCAGGACTGAAACAAACTCACATCTGAGCAGTTTCCCTCCTGACTCTGTGGACAGACAGCACAAGTCCTGCATAACTGTTGTCATTACAAAGACGGGAACATGAGACATCTGGACCACGTGGTTCCTCAGACCGTCTCTGACGGTTTGAGGTGGACATGAAGAGCAGATTCTGTTCTGTGAAACATCGTAACCTTCAGTCTGAAGATGAATGGTGGGAAATGAACAAACTGAGGTGAAGACTTCCCATAAAAACCAATGTGGGATCCAAACCCTGGATGAAGCTGCTGCAGTCAGATCTCAATCCAACAACAGATTCTGACCTGTTTGTCTTTAACGGGACTTTCATCCTGAATCAGGCCGGAGAGGCCCGAAGCTCCCGGCAGACTCAGTTTACACTCAGTTTTCTTCAGGTTGATTTTCAGAGGCGCTGCCTGACGTCTGTCCTCCGTCTCAGGTCTCCTCCAGAACAATCACAGTTCCCCTTCCAGTTCTCATCGGCAGCAGGAAACAGGACAAGGAGGAGGTCAGCAGAGGCTGCTGGCTTTTCATGGAGACAGACACAGACCTACACAGGCAAAGAAATGCTGCACAACAACAACGTGTGCAGACACACTAACTCAACTTTCTTTCCTCTCCACATCCTCCACAGTTTAAAGGTACTTTGGGGCGACCGTCTCCGAGGTCACCGCGTAGTCTACACTACACTACACTAGACCAGAAGGTCAGGAAGATACAAACAGAGGCAAACCCCAAAAAAACCTTCATGTGATCTGGTTCCAAAACTGCAGCATTAATTTTCTGCTTGAGCTGCCTCCAGTCTTCAGGGAGAAGTTCACACAAGACGATGGAGCCTTAATAAGGACGACCAACAACGCCTCAGAGCCCCCGTTAAGGTCTCATGAAGATAAGAACAGACACACAAAACTGCCTGAAGTGTTCTCTCACAGGGTTTAAGGCTTTCTGCTTATGTGAGTGTTAAACTTCAGTTAGAACTCTTAATCCATCACAAAAACACCTTAATGAGAGAAACTAGAACCTCCGAGCCTGAACTCAGAACGTGGTGCAAACAGAGACCGCCTGGAAACCTGGACCTGGACTCTGGATTTGGAAATTTAATCCAAATTTAATTTAATTTAATTAAGACTGTTAGGCCTTCATTCTATTCAACAGAGGTCAGACTGTACTGAAGTCTATGGGAAAATGTCCCTCCTCCTCCTCAGTATCAGTCTCAGGATCTAAATGAACCATTTAGAGGAAAGGGGAGGGGTTAGGGGCGGGGCTTCTGTGTGACTGACAATAGAGGAGGTGACGGACCGGTGGGTGACGTCGGGGGTTGACAGTTGTCGTTACCTCAGGAAATTCTGTGCATTATACACGACTCCCTCAGCAAAGGAGAAGTAAAACCTGAACTGGAGCACTGGAGCAGCTGCTGCCGCCGCTCCGTGTTAACCAATCAGACGCCGGCGGATCCCCACATGTTCAGCTCAGGAGTTCAACGCAGATTCATATCTGCATTTCCTTCCTTCCTTCCTTGTTTCTCGATTTCAACCAAAACTTTTGATCAGTCCACAACTCAACACAAACACACAACAGATTGTGTTCATTGCTCAGTGTGTGTGTGTGTGTGAAGGCAGAATTGAAAGGAGGGAGGAGGCTGCAAGGGAAGGCAGCTTCAAATAAACTCAGGAGCACACAGAGCCACAAGAGCCCAGTAAGTCGACATTAATCAACACACACCAACTTCTGACGCACACAAACAGCCAACACTCCCCTATGAAGACATCTTGGTTGTTATTGCTGCACTTTCTGATGAGATGTGGAAGTCGAGAAAGCAATCAGCTTTCTGCCTCTGAATGAATAACGCACATACACACACAGAGAAAAGCCACACAAATATTCAGCCCATCAGTTTGTCTCAGCTTGTTGTTGGTTTACAAAGATCAGTGTGTGTCCGCGTGCGTGTCTTTTCTGCAGAAAACTGCCATGCAGTAATGACTGCTCTCACTGGGGATCAGACGCCGTGAATTCCACCTCCACCTCAGTGTGTGTGTGTGTGTGTGTGTTGACGAACCCTCTTGTGTGCACATTTATTAGCCCAGAGATTGAAACAGTGGGCGTTCAAGTGGGGAGAGAGGGAGTTAGTAGGCAGCCAAATCATTTCTCTCTATTATTTTGACGTGTTTCTTACAGTTTATTGTAATTTACTGCAAAACACTTTGGCAATATTGTTAATTTGTTGGACGGGCGCGCACATAAATCACATTGGGAGGGGGCTAAACTAGATGGAGGGGGGCTGTAGACAAACAAACCGGCGCTCTCTGGAGCCATCCTTCGTCTCCACCTGTTAAAGGTGGAGGTCAGCGTGCAGGCAGGTTTTTTAATTATATGAAATATTAATACATCTTAAATTCACTCAGCCTGTCTTCACAAACCGGCCGTTAAAACGACTACAGCTTTGTGATGTCACAACAGCACATTCAAGCCCCGCCCATCTGGACCCGCCATCAGACTCAGTTTCCAGGAGTGTGTACCTGAAATCTGCGACACATCTGACAGAAGCCTGACAGAGGAAACTGCACTGAGATCTTAAAACCACAAATACATGCTCCATGAGGTGAAATGATCACCTTCTCTAAAGCTACGATATGACCGGTTCTGCATTATGGCTGCAGTTTTTTGTAACATCTGCAGTTGTGGAGAAACTGCAGTCTTTTTTTGCTCTTTGTTATTCTTCTCTTGCTCTGCACAGCAACTACCCCCCCGCTGGAGCCCCCCGCCGTGACCTCGGCCACGGCTTCAACACACCGCTGCTGATATGATGGAGTTTCCAAGATAGGAGGCTGTCTGCTTCATGTCGACTGTCTGAAATGTGGGAACCGCAAAATTAAAGCAGCCTGAAATTTTCCAATAATACTTTAACCCTTCAGCCAAGCTGATAGAGCGTTAGGGTTAGGGAATTTTTTTTTTCATTAAAGCCGCAGCCTAAGGGAGGCGTTACGATTGGAGATGAAAGACAGAGAGGGAGCTGCCCAGATATACCGTCAGAAGAGCTGCCGCCTTTTCTCCACAGAGAAGAAGACGACTGCAGACTGATCAGCAGGAGAAAGCTCATTGCAGGAAACCTGAAGTTAAACCTGATGGCTCTTCCTGTTTCCTCCTTAAACAGAATCATCTGATCTGTCTGATCTGGATCAGTCCGACTCTCTGACTCCTTCTGTGTGTTTATCCATCATCTCATCCTCCATCTTTGATAGTGACATCTGGAGTCACGTCTCTACATCGGACGCTCCTATTGGCTCCAGTGGGTGATGTCACAGCCAATCAGAGTGTCTCATTCAGAGGCCTGTTTGTAGAGAAATTTTCAAAGGCAAATCGGATGACTTAGAGGAGAACTCTGAGATTTAAGGTCTCAGATGACTCGTTTTACATCAGAGGCTGAGAAATAAAGGTTTTAGGAGGCTGGTCTGAGGTTTTAGAGGGTTAATATTATATGTGAACACACATTTGGCTGATATCAGAGAAAATAATGATGAGCCTGATTGGAGAACCAAACTAAGGACAGCTTTTTGACGATCCCAAAGTATAGACACAAAAATCTTCAGAACAGGAGTCAAGTGAGGAGAGCTGCAGTGTGTCTGTCTTTCGATGTGAAGGCCACGCCTGTAGACAGCAGGATTTAGTGTCTGTTGGCCGATTCCTGATGCATCACATCTTGTTACAGAGCAAAGGGAGTGTGTGTATCCAACCAGGTGTGTGTGTCTGTGTGTGTTTTCAGACAGCTCTCTTTCTGCTACACAAAAGCTCTTCTCTCTCCCACAGAATGTATCTGAGAACACTTAAGTAGTAACTCTTGTTTTTCTCTCATTCACCAAAACAACAAACCAGCCGACCTCTCTTCTCGTCTTCTCTTCCTTTCCGTTCAGGTTTCTTGCTCTTTTTGTTGTCACTCTCACTCATCAATGAAGCCGTCGTTAAGCAGCAATCAATCACCAGGAAAGCGAGCAGGTTTGGTGCCGTGTGAACGACCGTTACTTCGTCCATCTAAACGCTCCGGTCTCCATCGTCATCAGCTCCTTCCTCTTATCAATGACGATAAATGATGTTAAAGATCGAGCTCTATGGGGTCTTTAATCAAAGAGAGGTTAAAGGTTTGTATAATAAAAGAACCTGGCTGAGGGGAGAGGCCATGACATTGCTGACAGCAGGCCAATCAGACAGAGCCTTATTATAATTAAAGTCCAACTATCTGGAGTGAGTTATCATAAGTGTTAGCCACCTTGACGGATCAATATTTATCTGCTGGCTCTTCAAACAAAGCAAAGCACACAGACTGGCTCTATTCCTGATACGTTTTTTGGCAGCTCTCATGCCTTCTTTCTTTCCCTGGTAGTTCTGAAATAAGCTCTGAAATTAGCACCAAGTTTACCTTCTCTCTCTCCAAAGGCCAGTTTTTTTTGTCCTGCTTTTCGTCTTACGAATGAGCATAAAAGCCGCTTGTTTGCTTTTCATTTATTCTCACTACATCCTGAATGATTAGATAAACACGCAATATATTATAGGTCTGTATGGAGGTCACGCTGGCCTCCACACCTTCATCCCACCCTCCTCCTTACAGTCCAGGCCAAAGTTTGGCTTTTGATCGGACGCCGAGTCCTCTCCTCTGTCAGACGATCTTTAAACTCTTCTGGGGGACTCTCTCCCCTGTCACAACATCTCTGCTGCTGCAGCCCAAAGGCAGATTGTTTCTGCCACCTTCAATCCATTCAAAGATGGCTGGAGACTCGAGGACCTCGCAGAGAGGAAACCACTCCACAGGCCTGAGACCTCCCAGCCGGTTTACAATCTCCACGGATGGTTAAACATCAGCTGCTGCAGGCGGTGGAGGGAATCTGAGCAAGGATCCAACAAACAACCTAACAAAAATTTGAATGATTTTTAAATCACTAACAGGAAACATTTCATGACCAGATTATCTCACAGATGGTAAATGTCCTTCGTACACAAAGTTTGAAATGATCAGGACCTGCAGCTGAGCAGGTTCAGACTAGAGTCCAGGATGTCACTGATTGCTGCGATCCAGGGTGAGCTGGGATAGGCTCCAGAGGTAGAAGATGGATGAACGAGTGAGTGAATGAATGAATGAATGCCACCCTTTGGTTTGTCAGCTGTCCTTCTGAAGACTCAGGATTGTAGCTTTGACCTCCCAATTCTATTGTCATTTAAAAAAAATGAACATCATGTTGTATTTCAGACTGAGACCATAAACTCATCAAGAAAACGTTTACTGAGGAGGCGAGGGGACATTTTCCCATTGACTTCAATACTGTCTTCCTTCTTAGCACCATTATCTTCACTTTACTAATTAAATATTTAAGAAGCTTAAAAAGCTCAAAAAGTTAGACAGAACTTGTAACGCTGAGGAGAATCCAAACAGCGGCAGTCTGATTTTACCTCCTCAGGCTGTCGCACAGTGAAAATCAAACATGCTGACGGTGACATGATGGAAATTGGGCCACTTTTCCATCACTTGTTCATTTTGGTGTGTGCTGCCAATGAATAGGCAGCTATCAGGCCAAATTCACTCCGTTAACCTCGGCTGCTTCGACAGAACGACAGAAAGAAAGGCCAAGCTGCTGCAGAAAAAACTTCCCTTTCGGGCCTCGTCTTCATCTCTTCATCTTTTCCATCCGCTCATCCTTTCCACTCTCCGCCTCCTCTGAACAATAATCACCTGCTTCCTCCCCACCCAGCCCTCCACATCCATCTCTTCCTGCTCTTCTCTGACCTCCCTCCTCCTCCCCACGCCTTCCTCGTTTCCTCCCGGTACACTTAGATATAGAGAAACAAGCTTGTTGCCCTGGAAACCATGCAAATCAGCCCCAACTGGCCAATTACAAAAGAGCAGCAATTACAGCTGGACCTGTTCTGTTTAATGGGCTTCATCCTGTCCGCCTGTTAAATACCACACACACACGCAGTATGTACTCTGCCGTCCCTCTTGACCAACTACAGTCATTGTTAACTTGGTAGAAAGAAGTCATGCTGAGTGTGTGTGTGTAGGGTGGTTTGTTTTACTACATTTGTGAGTTCCAAAATGAATGTCACAATATAGGTGTGGACAAAGATGTTGAACCAAACATCGGCGTTCAGACTTAAATTGAGGTCTGTGTGTGTGTGTGTGTGTGCCCCATCCACTCAGTAGCTGCTGCTAAGAGGCAGATTGATGCCAAACTGATTGTCTGTGTTTACTGCAGCCGGAGACGATTCCACTCCGATTTCCCCCCACAGAGAGGTGAGAGGGGGCGAGAGAGCACCGTGCACAATGGGAGAGGGAGAGAGCGAGGAGGCGCGTTCATCCATCACATGTAGATTAATAAAGACACAAAGTGATCCTACTCTCTGGGATCTGGTTATTTCTCCTCAGAGGGGTCTGCAGGAATCATTACGGAACTCTTGTGTGTTTGTGTGGTCGTTGTGGTCTTCTCATTTTGCTTTTTACAATTATCACTGTGTGTGTGTGTGTGTGTTGTGTTTGTGCATGCAACAGCTTCGTTGTTACAAGGTTCTTATTGATGTTTCTGGTTTGGAGGAAGATAAGGGGCATTTACGCTCTACTTCTAAGTGTGTGTGTATGTTTGTGTGAGTGTGTGTGTGTGTGTGTGTGTGTCTGTGTGAGTGTGTGGTGACAGAGACTAGGCTACCTAGGTGCTGTGTACTGCCTCCTATCTAGACTTAATGAAGGAGAAATTGGATCCTGATGGCTTCGCGACAAAAGACAGCCCTGCAGCATTGTGCGTGTATTCATGTATGTGTCTGTCTGTGTGTGTGTGTGTGTGTGTGTGTGTGTGTGTGTGTGTGTGTGTGTGTGTGTGTGTGTGAGTGTGTGTTTGTGTGTGACTTATTTGCGGGTGAAATGGGCAACATTTTCTTCTAATAAAGAGCCTCTATTTCTTTTGTGCTCGCCTGGCTTCCTCCTCAAACTCTGCTACTTCATTGGTTCTGCACTTTTGTGTGTGTGTGTGTGTTTGTGTGCGTCACTGGGCTTGTGTGTTGCGGAAGCTTATTACCCAGAGTTCATTCTGTTTTGTTACATGAGGTTTTAGGGGGGAAAAAAAAGCAGGAGAGGGCAGGAACAGAAAACGAACAAAGCGTCAGAAGAACCCCAGAGGATTGTGGGTAGTCGTGCTAACCTGCAGAAGTGTGGTCATATCATGAGTCCTGTGTGTATTGTGCATTTTATTTTGTAGCTGTGACTCACTTTTTGTGTCGTTTGAAGTTTTAGTTTTTTTATATTCCCCAACATTCATCACACATCTGCTTTTACGCACATTTTCTCTGCACACACTTACTCTACACACACACACACACACACACACACACACTCTCTCTCACCCCTGGTGTTACTCATCCTGCTGGCTCACAGCTCCCTCTCAAGTGTTGATTACAACCGCTTCCCTGCTGCAAAGCCAAAAGTGTGTTTGCATGTTGACGTTTGTGCGTCTGGACAACACAACATTTTAGGTAAAAAAAACACACTAAACTGTCATTTGTAAAGGGAAGTTTGTGTGTTTGTAGGTCTGAATAATGTGACTCCTCCAGCGTCATCTCTTCACGTCTGTCGCTGGTTTTTAAGCACTTCACACTTCGTCTCTCAGACAGACAAACTTCACACCTTCTCCCCACTGCTACACAAAGACACACATTACACACCCTCAGAATAGAGGCCTGTTACTAGGAAGATCTGAAGCGTTGTTGTATCAGGGCAGATTCAGGTTGTTGAACTGTGTTGTTGTAGTTTCATGACATTTGATTAACACAACTGAGGGATGTAGCATTAAACAGTAAAACACAAAACAGTTTTCTGTGTAAAGATGGTGGAGTCCTGACGCATGCAGTCCCGCCTTCAGACCAGAACACAGGAGCTGGTCTGGAACTGGCACAAATCCTGATCAGCTGGTGGACCCTTAGAGCTGTCCCAGTCCTGGTCTTAAAGGATCAGGAGGCCCCTCAGAGCTGTTAAAGCTGCTAGATGCTACCTTATTTAAACATCGTGTTTTCATTACTGACAGCTGTTTTTGTCGGCCCCCGGGCACTCTGGGTAACGGAGTCCTGAGGTCGTTTATTTTGGTCTGAGATGTCGGTGCTCCTGATTAGTTAAAGGACCCTGAAGTTGCAGTTTGAATTCTCAGGTGCTGATTCAAAAGGTGAAACTTAAAAAGTTGGAGTCGTTTCCTTCCTGTTGGGCTGCTGGCTTCATCCAGCGCCGTGATATTTTTAATCCAACTTGTTTCATCACTGTCATGAATTAGATACAGCTGCAGTGTGAATTTGCCAAATTGTCGTCTGGATGGCGGATAATAAAGAGCCTCTGTGGAGCACGCTCGCACAAAGACAGAGGCCGGCCTCTGGATCCAGGCACCAAGCTCACAGGAATGTGAGCAGAAATCATTAAGAATGGGACGGCAGGGCTGTGTCATCAGGCCGCCACGCTGACCAATCTGGCCTTCAGTCTGTCCCGAGTCCCTTTGCTCTGATTGATCTGATGATGAAAAGGTCTCTCAAATCCAGAGACACAAAAAATACAAATTCAGGCACGACAAAGCAGGCGCACACTCTGAGCGGAACAAACACACCTACACAGATATTCTCTGAAGGTTTCGAGTATAAAAGGCCGGCAGATTTGTCTCTTCAGGGCAAACACATGCAACAGCCTGAGTCTTGAGGTTTCATTCAAATGACAGTTTCATCCACCTCCAGAAATTGTGTGCATCTCCTGACGCCTGGAAAAAAGTGGTGCATTTTGTCAGATGACCTTAAACAGCTGAGTCACAGAAAACGACAATTGGACTGATAATAAACACATCTGCTCTGCATGTGAGCCGTCTGCCAACAGTCTGCATGTGAGATGTTTACTGGACATTTGTAAACTCTGTCATCTACATTTATTCTGTGTGTGAGGTGTTAGAGGAACACCTGTAAACAACAGCACTGGCCAGCAATCTGCACAAGAGGTTGGTTTTGAATCCAGAAACTGCATTGTGTTTTAAGCGTTGAAAGCGTTACAGCCTGCAAACATCCCAGAAGTCGCTTCAGTTAGAAAAAAAGGGAGGCACTCCATGAGGCAGGATTTCAGCACTGCGACAAAGACCAACAACCGCCACAATGAAGCTACGCTGAAAGAGTGACAAAACATCAGAGCAAATTCAAAAGAGGAATTCAGAAGAAAGTGTGAGGCGCTCTGCGGGTGGCTGTCGCTCTCAGCACCAGAATGAAAGAATATCGGATCGCAAAGAACCAAAAGAAACATGTAGAATGACCTCAAAAGAGAGGAAGGGAGAAACTAAAAGAAAAAGGATGAAAGGACCAAGGACGGGGACATGACAGAGAAAAAGTGCTGACATAGAAACTCAAAGGGACGAGAGCAAATCACAGCAGGACAGTGAGTTTTACATCGAGGAGCGCAATAAGAACAGAAGACGATCGACTCAAAGAGAGAGAGAACACAAAATCAGAAGAAACGGAGAGACTTCCCTCCACACAAAGGTGAGACAAAGAGGAGGCGGTTTTTTCCTGATCCCAGTCGAGGTTTTATCCTCCATACAAGCCCGTTGACTCACAGATGGATTTTAGCTCTCCTGCTCTGATGGTTTGCATGAGAGGAAACATCCAACACAAAAGAGAGTGGAAAGATTCCAGTTCCTTCTTATTCCGTGATTACGGCAAAGAAATACATTTATCTTGAGCTGTCTGGTTCAGAGGAACCGGCGCAGACTATTTCCTGGTTGCAACAACAACCACCTGAATCTGATACCTGAAGTCTGACAAACAAACAAATTATTCCCACTTCGAACCAAACAAACACCGTCAGAAGGAGCAGCGTCTTTAATACAGTCCCTGTAAAAATGAATGAAAACGCTGTTTATCTTCATTCCAAGGACACAATTCACTTCACAGCTGAACTTGGAGCTCTTTACCTTCAGCACTGGCCACTTTTCTCCACCATTAGATTAGTGAAATTTCTCTTAGCAATGAGGAAATAAGCTGCTTCGGTCGTGAAAGTGTCCTGAATATCAGGCAGCATCAGAGAGCAGCAGGAGGTTTGAATGGGACCAAAAAAAGGAGGAAAATCAAGATTCTGAGCCAAAGTCTGCACACACATTCATTCGGCGCCTTCAGATGGAAAAATAGAAAGCAGAGCAAAAGATAAACTAGTTCCCTTCACTGCGATGACGACCACAAAAATACACACAAAGTTAAGCAGTTGGTGGACTGATGCTGCGTCTTCATAGTGAGGCTGAAGAAAAGCCAAAGCTGGAGGGAAACCAGTTCCCTTTAACATCAAATCAAAAAATGTAAAGAAACTTCCTGGAAATGAAAACCGCTCACAGCAGGGAGGTGGAAGCATTGCTGCCTCTTTCAGCTCCGGTGTGACGGTGTTTCCAGACACATTAGTGAGGAGGGGAGGATAAAGTGGCCGGTGAACTGGATATAATTAGAGCAGTCACCTTTGTCCAGAAGGGAAATGGAGCAGGAGCGTCCCAGAGGCCTGAATCCAGCCTGGTGTAAAAAAGTGAGATCGTCGCCGATGAGATCTGATATTGGAGGAAAGCTGCACTTTTCTCGAGCCAATGTTTCAGCGCAGTCTGAGTAAGATAAGGATGAAACTGTGGCAGCCTCATCAGAAGAGATCGACCAAGAGACACCTGAGAGGGGACATCCTGAGTTCAGACTGCTGACGGAAGAAAGACGAGCTGAATCTGAAGGAGATGTGGGGGGGTCTGTGGTTTGAGGAAGACAGACCTCATTAACAGGAAGAACTCAGACTCTCCTGAAACTTGAGTTTCATCTTAAATCTCCATTTAATTGAATTAATTGTGAGTTCCTCTCAGAAAGTGCTGGTTTTGGCATTGAGGTCTCAGCTCCTGCCATGCCCCGCCTCTTTGCTCATTCTTGGATTATTTGTAAATTGGGGTATGTGTGACGGTGCATCAGCTCATTCTGGGCTTCAGAAAAGTGTTTCTGTACTTCCATGTCTCAGCTCTTTCCGGGACTTGGAGACGTTCTGCTCCAGACCGAGTCGCTGGTACTGTTCCACCTGAGTCTGGCCGTGCGTTTCTTCAACATATTGATTGCAAATTTTTTTATTGTACCTGCAAAATCTGACCTCTGAACTCTTTAATTCTGGGAGTGTTTCACGCAGAAAGGATGCACTCTCTTAACGGCATTCAAACTGCTTGGCTTGGCAGAACGGCAGAGCAGCAGTGTCAGCCAAATCAGAATATACCCAGCAGGTGAATTAAAAATCCATCTTTATGGGGCAACACATTAGCCAACACTCACATTACCATCCTTCACATAAAGATCTACTTTGTAAGAAATGGGCGAGATGGGGAGAGGAAAGAAGGCGCTGGTTGGAGAATATAACTCTCAGGTGAATTAAGCCTTTATAGAGTGCTGAATATTAGCCAACATTCGCATTAGCATCTGCCTCCGATAAAGGAGGAGGGGAGGAAAGGCTGGAGGAGGAAGACGAAGAGAAAAGATACTAAAGGAAGATTTATATCTGGCAGGTGAATTAAAAGTCTATCTTTATTGGGTAACATATTAGCCAACACTTACTTCATCATTCATCACGTAAAAAATTTGAATTTACAACGAAAGAGAGACGAAGTGGGCGGAGATTAGTCAAAGATTCAGTCTGATCTCCTCCTCTAAAAGCTTAAATTTATGGAGACGAGGCTCAGAGTCTGTATTCACATTTTATGTTTGGTGAATATTAATTTTAAGGAAATATTTTCAAGGAGGGAGAGGACGGAGGAGTGGGGGGAATTTGGCTGGGATCACTGCAGCATCGCCAACGTGAGAGACAAACAGGAAGCAGCCGATTTGAAGTCATTTCAGGGACCATGAACCCTCAGAGGTCACATGGATGAGACAGGAACGGGGAAAAAATCCTCCAAATGAAAACACTGTGATGAATCGTTCCAAAGCCTTGAAGACGGAGAAAGACGGAGGACAGGGCCAAGAGCGGGGAAAAGGGAGGAGGAAGGAGGTGGGGGGGACGGATAAAGAAATCAATCACCATCAAGGCCGCATCCTTGCTGCACCTCAAGCGAAATGGAGAGTTCATTTCAGCTCGCCTCCTCGATCTGGTCTTCCCATCGCTGTCACAAACGCGCCACGCTACAGGAAGCACATGGCCGGAAACCGCTGGCGAATCCCTCTGAGCCAACAAAGAGCTGCTGGGTGAAATGGCCCGGATCCCATTTTGAGCGCCGGCCGCCCAGCAGCCTCCATCACGCCAACAGAGGAACAACAAAATCGCCAAGGGCTTAATTTGTGTCAAAGCCAGAGAATCGTCCGATATCCTGCAGAAACAAACCTCCTCAAACACGACACGTCTTCTATTCAAGTATAATAAAGACTTACTGCTACAGCCCATAAAACAAAAAACAAACAGGAAACAAAGCCACCAGTTTGTTGTTTGGCCGTCAGCCATCTTGGTTTTTTCACACCAGAGGATTAGGATGAGAGGAGTGGGGGGGAGAGAGAGAGACAGAGAGAGGAAGGCTCGCTCACGGCTGTTGATTCAGATTCATCAAAAAAACCACTCAAACTGTTTCACAATAAAAGCCTTTATGTGGAAGCGCAGAAGACTCCCAGTTCATCATTCGGAGTCGACTCGTCGCTCTCTGAGCTGCTGTCTGTCCGCCATCTTGGTTTTTGAACCGTATTTTAAGGAGAAGGTTCAACAACAAAACACCTTTTCAACAAACCGTCGAGTCGTCAAAGTTTTTATATTAAATGTGATAAAAAAGCTCCGAGCAGCTTCCTGAGCTGAGACGCTAACATGAGCAGAGAGGTGAACGCAGCACACACACACACAGACACACACTAACACTTCCAGTGACCAGCAGGCTTTCTGAACATCTGTCATACCTGCCTGCTCCAATCCCATCACACACACAGACACACAAAACACTGTGAATGGTTGTGACAGCTCGACACAGCAGCACTGTCCCAGGAACACATGTTCTGTTTACACACAAAAGGCAACACAAACACACAGACACACAAAATGTTCTGTAATTTCAGACTCGGAAATCTGAAGTTTCATCCTTGTGTGTGTGTGTGTGTGTTGAAGAGTGTATGTCGTCAACTAGGAAAGTGTTTGTGAAGCAAAGCGGGGGGCTTCAGGTGTGCACAGCAGGCAGCCTGACTCTGTGTGTGTGTGTGTTTGTGTGTCTTTGTGCTGTAATAAAAGAGCCAGGTGTGAGTTCTAATGTGAGCTGTGTTCAGTTTTGGGACCAATCAGCTTCCTGCGAGGGCCAAAGTAACAATACGGAAATAATCTACCTGGAATAAATGAAACGCTGTATTTCCACCATTCAAACATGTTTTTTAAAAAGAGTGAGTCTATTTTATTAAAACTTCATTTTCACCTGCTGATTAACAGCCATTGAAAAAATCAGGGGGCGGACAGAAGACATACACACAAGAATCACACACACGAGCGCACACAAAAATTAATTCACACACACACAACTAGACACATCAAATTCCCACTTCAATTAAATTAACGCAGCTGCCAACTTAATCCTCCAAAGTTCTGATATAACTTACCCATTACAAAAACAAGAACAGCCCCAAGACTAGCACACACAGACACACAAAGGCACACAAACACACACAAGCTATACTTTCTTACAGGCAAATAGCTCCTTCTCTCTTTCATCCACCTCTCTCTCCTCATTCGGTTTCTTTCCCCCTTGATTTCTCCCTGACAAAGGCCTTTTCTCTTTTCATTGAATCACGGAAATCTCAGGAGAAACGAGTGAGAGTGACAGATGAAGAGAGGGAGAGATCTCAAAGCAAAAACAAAGAAATAAAGGAAAGATGAAGGCAGGGAGAGGGGGAGCGCGGAGGGGGAATCGGAGGAAGACAAAAAGACAAAGTGAATGAAAGAAAGAAGGAAGGAAGTCAAAGGGAGGGAACAAGGACGAAGGGAAGGGAAAAGGAAGGAAAACAGGACGAAATACAAAGGAGCATCTCCAGAAACAGCATCCCCACGGAAACCAGCTGATTTTCAACTGGACCTCTGTCGTCATGGTAACGGTAATAAGCAAGTGGTTGAGCTCAGAATCAACCAGGTTACGTTCAGGTATAGATGAGTTTGGGTTAAAGGAAATTCATTGTCATGGTAACAACAACAAATAACAGAAACGAGCTGAAGATCAGATTTATATCTTTTGTTTTGTCGACTCTTCACTTCTTTTTAACAACTTCCTCCTCCTCTCTTATCGTCACCTGACGACAAACATAACAACTCGCAACAAACTGCGATGAAAGAAAGATAACGAAGACTGAGAGAGGAAGAGGAAAAAGGTGGTTTCTTCAATGAGAAAAGATAACAACAGTCCACAGAGAGGAGTAAAAAGCACATAAACAGAGACGCACACAGGTTGTGTGTCTGCAGATCATGGACGGCACAGCATCTACTTCCTGTCTGAAACAGACAGAATCAGCTCACCTGCACACTTAGTCCTGGTGATCAGTGGCGGCCCCGGGGGCCCCGTCCCTCCCTCCCCAGGTCTGGACAGCAGGACCTTGATTTCGTACTCCACGTCTGGGTCCAGGTGCCACAGCTTGTAGGTGGGGGCGTCGACCACGTGGGTCTCCGCCCAGTTCCCAGAGGTGGTCCGGTACTCCACTTCCTTCAGGATGATTGGCCCGTCGCCAATTATGCTGTTAGCGTTGGGTTTGATCCAAAGGTAGGTGGCGCCGACAGCGAGGAGCTCAGGCGGAGCGATGGGGGTGGGCGGAGCTGTGAAAAGGAAGGCAGGTGGAGGGTTAGATTGAGTCTTTCTGCTTTCACAATAAAAGCTGTTAAATCAGAAAACAAAATGTGGGTGAACGCATCGCTACCTGAGCTCATCACGGCTGAATTTACAAACATTACTGAGCCAATCTTTCCCGAAAACCACTTTAAAGTCCAATCAATGGCCTGACACACACACACATGCACACACAGACACACACTTGCAGCCCCCTGTAATTTTCAAAAGTAGCAAACACAATCTGAAATGCATCATTTCATTTTGTGGTGTTTTATGTGCCACCTGCCTGCCAAGATATTCTCACACCTCAGTTCATTTCCCAAACACAAATAACCGTCGCCACCATGAAAGGAAGTTATGATTCTGTTATGAGCATATCAATATCCAGGTTTACATTGTGTTCTCACAGCCTGATCTCCCACAGACCCTCTCAGGACTTCACTTTGTGAAGGAACGTGCAATGCTGAAATCCATCAGAGACATGTGATGTAAATGCAAAGTAAAAGCTGTTTGACTTCTGCATTGAAAACAGCCGCTTGAGGCTAAAAAAAGGGGGGGGAGACATTTCAGGAGAGCAAAGTTTCCACCTGCAGCACAAATCCATCACAATTTTGACACGTTGCTGACAGCTACTCTGCCACTAGACTTTCACATTATGCTACTTAAAAATAATGGCCTCTGTCAAGCCTAAAAGCCCCCAATGCTTTATTACTCCATTCTGAGACGGCAGCTTCTTTTCAGAATGATATCTGAGATCCACGAGAGCGGTGAGACTGCTTGGATATGATGCACACAACAGGAAGAAAAAGGAAAATATCTAAACAAAGCTAAGTTTGCCACTGTGGACATTTGCATTGCCTGCTGATAGGAGGCCAGGCGGTTGAAGATAAAAACCCCTGGAGCCCACGCACACATCTCCGACCAACAAATCGATGTGGAGACATGCTGCTCTGACAGTGACGTTGTGTGTTTTCTCCTGTCAGGGTTCAGACCGCCTCGGAGGTCCAGCTCAGCAGCATGAAGAATGAAACTACCACGGACAGCTCCCACATCTGCGATCAGGATCAGCACGTTGGACAGCGCCATGAAGCGGCACAGACTGAAGGATTCTGGGAGTTCTTTTGTTTGTTTTTTGGTCTCTTTTGAATCCTGTAGTCTGAATCCACCTGAACTTCTTGTTATTTTTCTTACTTCATTGATTCATCTGAAGATGTTTCACGTGCCTCCACCTCGTTGTTGAACTTTCCCTCCCTCACCTCCTCCCAGCGTGGATGCTGTCGTGCCATGTGGATTTAGGATCAACCAGTTTGGGAGCCTCCATTTTGTGATTTCTCTATCAGCCATCTTGGTTTTGGTTTGGAGACCAGTAGAAACAGAATTGGAGAAGGTGGTACAGTCCGTCAGTCACATGGCAGCCACGCCCCCTGATGCATAAACTGAAGTTATAAAGATGTCCTAATGACCTGCTTTTGGTGATCATTATGAAGCAGTGAAGTATACGAGCCTTTCCAAAATGAACTCCTCACTTCGTGCTGTTCAAAGAGAAAACATTTTCAGGCCGAAGTCTGTAGTCTCTCAGCATCTGTCTTTTTCCGTCCCTGCTCTGTCAGCTGACAGTGATGTTAGGTTAGCTAAGAATAATGGCCGCTCTCCTCCGACAGTTGGGAAGCAAGCAAAAAATTCAGGTTTCACTCTTTTTTTGTTTTTTTGGTTTTTTTTTCCTGAAAGTCCCATTTGAATATGTATGATAGCTGCAAGAGGGATGAATCGACTGACAGTCCCAGAGTCATCCGTCTCTGGATGTGTCTGTGTGGAGACAAACACAGCAGATGATGGAAAAATCAACGAGCTTCAGAAAAAAACAAAGTACACTTTAGATTCTACATCTTCATATTCATGAACTTCAAAAGGCAAAGGAAATATCAAAGAAACCAGGAAAAAAATAAATGTTCCTGATGATCCTGACACACCTGGAACGGTTTTATCAACACTTTGACTGTTTTCTGTCATTATGTGTGTCACGCTTTTTCAAAGTGGATTCATTTCTTCCTTAATGAAAGAGCACTTCACAGTTTACAGGCTGATTCACCGGAACATAAACTGGCTCATTCTGGTGCAATTCTCTTCATTTGTTTAACTCACACACTCAAAAGCAGTCTGAACCGCCTGTGGACTGCCTCTGATCAAATCCTGGCTTTAAATCTCACCAAAACTCTCGGTCAAAGACGGAGACTGCCTTTATGCAGGGCTGCACCTTTAACTGCCTCAGTTTCATTTGTAGAACTGGTCTGATTTTAGTACAAAGCCTCATTTTCACGCATGTTTAGTTACTGCGATATGTTCTCATAGTAACTTCCTGTGATTGTTTCAAATAAAGAAAAAAGCTATTCATTTTCTCTCTCAGTCTGTTTGGTTTGTCAGATGGTTAATTCTTCCTCTGGCTTCTTTATCAGACAGAATAAAAGCAGTTCATTTGTCATAAAGGAGACGGAGCTTCTCCCCATCTACTGTGCAGTTACATCTGCAGGGAAACCCTGAACCCCGTTCATGGTCCAGACCAGAACAGGTTTACGCCTGTCCGTCCAACAACATGATCAGACTCAGTCCAGCTGTGAAGCGCTGCAGTGAAAAAGGGGAACGTCTGTCTAACTGCAGCCTGTTAGCCGTGTTTTATGACAGCTTCAACAGATCCGACGCTTCGTCACATCATTTATATTCAACTCCTTCTCCTCGTGTTTCTCCACAGGAGGACAGAGCGAGATCGTTCAATTACTCCCTCCGCCAGAGGAGGGTTACAGAGACCGCCCAGCGACACACAACCTGCCGCCCACCATCCCATGACAGGGAAGGACACACAAACAAACAGGCATCTTTTAAGGGAGTGTGTTTCTGTCGTTTAAAGCCCTTACACATAACTAAAGCAACTACACACACACACACACACACACTTCCTAATCAACTACAGTCGGACTTCATACAGTGATGCTAATGAAGTGTGATACAAAGGATGAATGAGGGAGGGAGAAGAAAGATGGACGTCTTTTGTGATGGAAGATGGAGGAAACATTTGTCCAAAGGGAAGAAGAGGAAGAGGAGTAAAGATAAGAGATCAAGAGGAAGATGGAGTGAAATCAGAACAGGAGAGCAGAAAGAAAGAAAGTGGATTCAGACTTCTGTTTTCATCTGTTTGGATTTGACATTTTAAAATCGCTCATATATAGTTCACAAAGTCTCCTCCTATTCAGACTCATCTGATTCTGTCTGATCAGTTTCCTTCTTTTCCAAAGAAAAGTTCCTCTCATGTGTTTGGATCGTTTCTGTCTTTATCTGATCAGGAGTTCTGCTCAGTAATGATGAAAAATCAGCTCCTTATTCTGTCAACACAATAAACTCAGAAACATTCGGGAACATTCAGAGACTCTGATTGGCTGTGACATCACCCAGCAGAGCCAATAGGAGTGTCTGATGTAGAGACGTGTCTCTGGACCACTGACTGTCTCTAACCCAGGACCTAAAACCTTCATTCTATCTAATGGCCATCAGGGGGCGACTCCATTGACATCAGCATTCAAGTCATTGGGAAAATGTCCCTTCTCCTCCTCCCTTATATTGAAGTCTATGGGAAAATGTCCCTCCTCCTCTTCAGTAAATGTTTTCCTGATGAGTTTATGGTCTCAACATGTCTCAACATGTCTGATAATTTTTTTAAGTTAGAAGGAAACAGTTCAGGAAGACTGAGAGAGCAATAAGCCTCTGAAGAGAATGTGATATACGTGATTTTTAATTCTCTGATTTAAGACAACTTTGAAATGTTTCTGCAGACGAAGCACATGGCCTCAAATAAATATAATATTTTTGAAGCACGAGACACACTAAAATTGAAAACTCGCCTCTTTTGGAAAATTCTATAATGTAATCATTTTTTTTTATATTTTTGGAAACCAGCAGGTTTGAATGATAAAAACTTTCTTGGCATACAAAAATGAAAAAAGTGTTTTTACTCTGCTTTTATGTTCTATCTCTTCTTTGTGGTTGAGGAATAAATGAGTTAATGAATCGAGTGGATGCGCCTGCACAGCGCCGCCGTCGGGAGGCGTTAAGGAGGTTTCCTGCTGCAGCAGCCTTTCAGTCTCTGCAGAGGCTTCGCTCAGACTGTAGTAAAAACAAGCAGCGCTGGTCATGTTTTAAAAAGGAATCCAGCAGGAGCAGAGAGGTGCCACTGTGCACCAATAAACACTGTGTGCACACAGTGTGTGTGTTTGTGTGTTTGCATGCGGCAGTCTCAGCCCCATAATGGCTTTATTTTGTGTATCACGGGGCCTTGTTGTCAGAAGAGGCATCGCACACTCAGAAGCAGCCGGCATTACAGCGCCCTGGGGGGCCACAGGAAGTGGATCTACCTTTTTACTGCAGCGTGTTACAGTCCCAGTGTGACATCACTGCTTGTGTGCATTTTGTATATATGCTAGTTTTAATCTTAGTGTGGAAAGGTTTTGTGTGTGTTGTTGATTGCGTTTTGTTTTTGAAGGGATTACCAGATCCATCTGACCCCTGAGGCCCCCAGGGGATTCCTGACTAAAACTATGTGAACACACAAAACCAATAACAAAACATTAAATCTCACTCACTGAGAAAGTGCACACACATTCAGGAGACTCATTTTCAAATAACTACACAACCATCAGTTTACAGACTTCCTGCAACACAAATGATCAGGCTGGCAGTTGGTATGACATGAATTCAGATACAGGAAGCAAAAGAAACTGAACACAGTCACAGACTGATGATGTCATTGCTGTTGAAATGAGAGGGGGAGTTTCGTTTCATTTTGTTGAAAATGTATTCTACTTTTAGTGATTCTAATTAATTATTCAGTTCTTAAATCTGAACGCAGCTTCTGTTCCTATGTTCTTATTTTTTATCTCCATCCTCTGCTTATCTCTCCTTGTGTTGTCGTCTTATCGGGAAAACAGTTCAGGTCTATTTCGCGGCTCTTTGAGCTGCAGTTCATCTCCCGGCTGATAAGAACACAGACGTCTGCAGGTCAGCCCAACGCGGCGCAGATAGCATCAGAGTCGAAGGAGGTGTTAACAACAAACACCGCCGCTGGAACGCATCCATGTCGAACAGCTTTTCATTTCAAAGAGCTCTCTGCAGAAATAATTAGAAAATAAATGACTGACCAAAGTTTAATCATCATACATCTTCAGAATACACCCCCCGAGTGTGTAACGTCATGTTGCCTTTTTAATTGTGCTACTGAATTTTTGAGACTCATAAAAGCGTAAATTATGTTCGGTGTCACTTTGTCTGATTTCACTGAAAGCAAAGATACTCAAACAGCAGCAATGATGAAACTGGCTGCTGATCAAACTCGTCAGCTTTTAGAACTTTTTCAGTTTTTGTGTATTCATCGGCCGTCCTGGTGGAATATTTGCGTCAGTTTTCACCTCATTCTGACCTGAGAAGCAGAAGTCAGGCTCACACCATCCTTGATCTGTTCATGTGATCACATTGAGATTGAGAATGTTTTTGTGTTTTGTGACCTTTGACCTCCCCGACCCCAACCACATGGACACACAGACAGACCTCCACCTCTCCTTTGTGTTCAGAGCTGCAGACAGCCACAAACCGTGTGTGTGTGTGTGTGTGTGTGTGTGTGCATACACCTGTGAGTAACACACTGCATACTCCCTCAGGGCAGTTACTTGGTGTAATAAATTCAGCAGGTACACACACACACACACACACACACAGCCTGGTCACAAAGAGAGCTTTAATCAAAAGAGTCGGCACAGAGAGAACGAACAGGTAGGATTGACAAAAAATGGAGTGAACCTTATACTTTACGCTCAAGGGAGAGCCAGGAATCATGGGGAATAAAATCTGATTCCCAACACTTCTGAGAGCAAATTCACAACGGCTGCTATCTGTTTGCACACACACACAGATATGAGGACAGAATAACAGATTCAGACACATAATTAAGAGATGTGAACAAACAAACAACACAAACACCTGAAACACACAGATGTTTTGGACCGTGTTGTGAGACAGCTGACTTCCACCTGAGTCCAGACTCTGGATCCTGAACCCTGAAGGTGAAGAACAGCCAACATCACCGAAATGTTCTTCAGCGGCTTTTAAACAAAACAGTAAAAAACAAACCAGGTGGGAGTTCACAGAAGCAGCTGAAGGGACTGAGCCTACCAGCTTCAGCTTTCTGGCAAACGTGATGAGCCAGTACATGAACCAGCAGTCCATGAATGTGCGTCAGAATTTACAGTTCTGCAGTTCACGGTTTGGAAATATTTGAGTTAACTGTTGGTGACGCACTAGCTAAACCAGCAGAAATACACCTGATTCCGCTCTGAAATCATTTCCTTCTTCATAACGGCTGAGGGGAGAATTCAGAGTGCTCACCTGTTTCCTTTTTATTAAGGGTTAAACTTATAGAGGATTGGGGGCGTGGCCTCTTTGGAGTACAGGGGGGTTTATCGCTAGCCTAGCCGCCAGGCTAAAGGGAGTCAGTGAATGTGATTTCATCATCTGGGCTTGTTTTTTATTCCTTTTTGTGTTTTTTCTTCTTCCCTGTTGTTTTTGGTGTCGCTCTCCGCTCCTTCAGTTCGCTCCTCTGACCTCCTTCCTCTTCATCACCTCCCTTCATTCTCCTCTCACTGACCTGCTCATGCATTTCTGACATCTCACCTCAGATATTCTGCATGAAGTGTCCAAAAGCTGCACCTTGAAAAGTGATGAACATCGAATACCAATAATACATACGTACACATTCTTAGGCTGGCCCTTAGGACCTGGATAAACCTTTATTCCTTCAAGTTTTGAATTCAACAAAACTTTTAGGAAAGAATCAGGAGTCAGTGGAGATTTGATTTATCATGTGCGTGTTTGTTTCTTCTCCTTTTTGTGTGCATCTCCATACTTTTATTTTGAAGGCTCGTCAACCCATGAAAAATACAACTTTATTTTGACAGTGTGCCAGATCCAATTACAAAGACAGGAAGTTGATGGTGTTATTTTGTTTGTCTGCCCGTTATTGTGTTTTATTAAAAGGAAATGTCCAGCTTAGGTTTTAATTTGTTGTCGATGTAGATTTCCACAACACAAATTCTGGCATTGGAAATTTATTCTCATCACAGTAACAATGGACTTTTTTGTTGAGTGAAACTTCCTGCAGACGCCTTTAATTAAATATCCTCCCATAGCTTGAGGGCCCATTTCAGATCAAACGTCTCAGCTACGATTTGATTGGATCAACTTCTCTATAATAATTTAAAGAGGAAAAAAAAAATCAGAAACAGCAAACCAGCAGAATGGAGCCACAGTGTTTATCTCCGTTTCCTCCTGGTCTGGTTCCCGGTCTGGGGCCTCAGACATCCTGTTTGGGTTCATTGGTGACTCTAAACTGTCTGTAGATCTGAGTGGTTGTTGGTCTGTCCAGGGTGACCCCGCCCCTCGCCCAGAGTGAGCTGGGATTGGCTACAGAACACCCCGTCACCCGGAAACAGATCAGAGGAGAATGAAGGAATGAACAGATAAGTGCTCACTGACGGACGGTCATCTCTGTCTTTTCAAAGGTTTGATATCCTAATTGGAGGTCAAACACACTTTTCTACCAGTTTGGGTTTTTTTTATATAAGATGGGAGTTGTGTTGTGTTCACACCCGGTGGGAGTTTAGAGCATCAGTGGGCTTCAGTGGGCTTCAGTGGATCTGACATACGGGACTGAGTTGTCCACTCTACTATCGATTTCCTTATCTGGGAACAGACACATTGAAGACGCCAGCAATGAGCTTCTCGGGAAGAGAAAGCCCTATGGACACACAAACACACACACACACACACTTACAGAAACACACACACACTCAGAAACACAGACACACACTCAGTTTGTTGTTTTTGTTTTTTTTACACACTGCAGTTGTACTGCTGGGTCTTATTCTTGGACTACAATCAGCTTTGTGACTACCCAGGGAGACCTTGAAAGATGTAGAAGTAACACACACATGCACAGACACACACAGATGCTCACAGCCACACACGGACACACACAGATGCTCACAGACGCACACAGACGCACAAATGCATGGTGTGCATAGGCCACAGGCTGACAGTGGCTCTCCTGGATCTCCACTATGCCCCACTCAGTCTTATCTCTGACAGACAGAACACACACACACACACACACACACACACACACACACACACACAAATGAGGCCCAAATGCCCATACAGAACAAACACAATGCACACACATATACAGATACAAATACAGCCCAGATTCAAACTCCCTGAGACACAGACATGTCAGTGTGCAAGGTTGTACACACAAACACACACACACACATCCAGGAGTATGGTCGGGACCTTGTTGCCCTGCGGCTTTGGCTGCATCTTTTGGACAAGAGCTGTACAAATGAGACACACACAAGTGTAGAGTAAGACATCTGTATATGTGTGTGTGTGTGTGTGTGTGTGTGTGTGCGTGGTTGTGTCTGAGAAAGTGTGTAAGCGTTTAACAGATTGTCATTTTCCCTGACGTGTCCTCAAGGACATCCTTTATTATCCCATCAAAGTGGACACTGTGTGTCCCTCCTCTGTGTCTGTGGGACACACAGAGACGCAGAGGTGTGATGGAGGATGAGTGGAGGTCGGACCGGCTGATGGAAAGATAAGTGTGGAGAGCTTTTTCTGGCAGCCTCTGTGATCTGCAGTTGACGGTATCATGGAAAAGTTCTGCAAGATTCTCTGAGAACGAATGATTAATCCCACAAACAATCATCAGCCGGTCTTCAAAGCTTACATGGCTCCAAGATGGAAAAACACACAATGATGAAAAACCTGGATGTGTTTCTGAAGAGGTTAAAAAAGATACGGAGGCATTGTTTTGTGTTTTGTTATCGTTCAGATGGAGAATCTAAATCCTGTGCCTTTAAAATTCAAAAACAGCAGAAGGTCACAGGTTTCATTCTGAATGTGTAATTTCTTTTTTTCTTGTTAGTCAACAAGAAAGACATCATCTGTTCAGCTGGGCAGCAGAGTCGTGTCAGAAAATTACCACGCATGCATGAGCATGCATGGGACGGACACACACACACACACACACACACAAACGCACACTACCCCCCCTTGGTCACACCTGACTGAACGACAACAACTAATTAACTCTGATTTTACTTAGCTGCCCAGGAGAACACGGAAACACACACAAATTAATTTGGACACAGAATCACTATGACACCTCGCACATGAAGCCGCAGCACACACACCCAGAGACAAATTAATCAGCACACAGATGATCCCAACACACCTGGGTGGGTAGAATGAACAAACCTCACAAATGCACAAAACGCACAAAGCAAGGTCAATGATGCGTACAAACAAATTCAGCTTCTACACACACACACACACACAACACACAAAGGGCTTCAGGGAGCAACGCTCATAGATGTGCATGTGTGTCACATTGTGGTTCACTGTGCTGGCGTGGTGCCGCCTCCCGGCACAACGTATGGCTGACGGCACCTGAGCTTCACACACACACACAGAAACACTCATCAGCAGCATAAGAAACACACACACATTTCCACGTTCTCAGGAGTACAGTGTGTGGGTTCTACTAACAGATGGTAATGACAGTTTCATTCCCCGGACTATCATCTAATCAAAACACTCACACATACATGCAAACACAAACACACACACACACGGACTTCCCTCCAGATTAAAACATCCTTCACACCAAATAAGGTTAACAGCATTATTCATACCAAATATGCATAGAAAACATAATGTAGGCCAGTGGGTCTCTGCGTTTGAATGCATTCCAGTGATGTAATTTAAATCCCATTAAAAAACAAACAGTTCAATCTCCCAACGCGCCTCATGAAGATGTTTTTTTTTTTTTTATGTTAGTTCGAAATGAAAATACACACAAAACATCTTCAGATGGAGATCTGTGCTTGTCAGACATCCAATTTTAACTTCACTGAAAGCAAACGGCAGATACTGTTAAACAGTCCGAACAAAGTTAGTCATTTAAAGCTCCTGTTCCTACAGTGAGTCCATGTCAGAGATTTTGCTTGAGGTTCAGCCCCGTGCTGTCAGAAGACAGCCCCGGAGAACGGTGAGCGACCAAGCATAGACTCAGTTTTACAGTGACTGAGCACACGAGGCCTCCGTCCCAGAGAAGGGCACTTGTGAGAGGTGTTTTCCCTGCTGGGGGGTTTATGTGTTTAAGGACGGATGGACGACGCAGAAAGACTCATTCAGCCATTAGCAGAAGACTTTGTGCTGCATCTGGACCAGCTAGCTGTTTAGTAGGAAGGAAGTGAGCGGCACTATCACATGAGGAGCGCTAACACTCAGCGCTAACAGAGCAGCTGTCTCAGTGCGAACAGCCAGATGAACCCTCTGACCAAGTCTGGCCCAAAGACGCCCAGAGGAAAACAAGCAGCAGAGTTGGTGAACTATGAGGGATACTCAGTACACTGCTAACACTTTAGCATAAAATAAATGTACTGATAGCAGGTTGGGTCTAAAGCTAATGTATTAACACTGATCAGTATCAAGCTTGGTGCTAAAACATTAGCATACCGTGGTAGATTGGTACTGATGCTCTATCACACACTGGGCACACTTTATTTAACACTGTTGACCAATCAGAACGCTTTAAAGTCACTTTTACTGTAAACTTGCTAAATAGCAGCTAACAATCAAGCTCTGACTGCCAATCCAAAGCTGCCATGCCTAAAACACATCAACCAGTTTACACCAAAGATCTTCCACGTGGAGCCCTCAATCCCTCAAAACAGCTGTTTTGCAGGACCTTTATTTTGAAATACCTTTCGCGTTCTCAAACCTGAGTTTTCCGGACATCTTTCCACAGGCACCTTGGTCGAAGCAACATTCCCAACTTCCCAAATGGGAGCTGAGTTCACCAGAACCGGAGCCTGTTCCAGAATAAAACACCAACAAAACCGAACCACCTCACTGCCTGTGAGGTGACTGGTGGTGTAGTTTTTTTTGTCAGGTTAACAGTTTTTCTATGGTACATAAAACAGCCATCTAAAATTGGTCATGTGGTCTTCGAGCTGAGACAATTTTTTATCATTCAACATTTTGTTTGTTTGAAAGATGTCAGCTGACCAACATTTCCTGTTTTTGTTTATCTGCCACAAACACGGCGGACGGCAGTAACTAACTGAACACAAGATGGCCGACGAGCACTTTGTCTGAACTTTCCAGGTGTGTTATGTGTTAGGTGTGCTGATTTTAAACAACCAACAAAGCCGTGTGGTCCTGTGCTAAACACAGCTGACCTAAAGCCGGTTTG
Organism: Echeneis naucrates; assembly: GCF_900963305.1. Classification (NCBI taxonomy): domain Eukaryota; kingdom Metazoa; phylum Chordata; class Actinopteri; order Carangiformes; family Echeneidae; genus Echeneis; species Echeneis naucrates. The sequence goes on from NC_042515.1 coordinate 608,341, forward strand.
GCTCAGTCAGCTTAACACTGAAGCTACAGCGCTAAATCATTAGCATACAATGGCAGATTAGTGCTAACCCAGTGAGTGATAGCTGGCTCAGACTTGTCTTCTAGAAAATACTGATGGTTGTTTGAAGGTTTAAAGCATTTTTAAGCGATTATTATGACTAAATAAAACTTTATTGCCAGAACGTCTTCAGTCGACGTGCTTAAGACGGAGGCGGGTGAAGGAACAGACGGGGACGGTGGAGGTAAACAAATGGAATTATGTCTGACAATAACAAATAGATGTGATGCTATAATTCTATCAAAGGCTTCACAACAGCATTAGCCGACCTCCTCAGTCCATCATCATCCTCCCCCAGCAGCATAGGGGGGCATCCTGGTGTTCACCTCAGTCAGGGGATGGAGGGCGGAAAGGCAAATCACAGATACCTTCATTTTATTCAGTCTGCTGTCAGACAAAGTTCAGTCAAGGTGATTAGAGGATTTTAATGTCCTCAGTGAGGGATTTATAGATATAGATAAAAAAAAACCCTCACAATTAGGGAGATATAAAATAAGATGTAGATGGGAGGGTGAGTTAATACTGTGATATTAATGTAGTTTGAGTATGAGAGCAAAGTCCTGTGAGGGAAACGCCTCGATGTGCTTCTAAAAAGGTTAATGTCCGCCAACAGGGAGAAATCTAAAGATATTCTGGTAGTTCTATCTTTTTTTTTTTTTTTTTTGAAATTAAATGCAACAAACAAGCATCTTTGTTGGGGTCTATTTTGGACGTTGAGAGCAAAGGAGGGAACATGAGACGGAGAACAGGAGGAACATAAAGTGAAAGACTGACGGAGACAGAAAGGGAGTCAAAGGGGGCTCATTGTGAGTCTGAAGTCTGTTCAGTATTCCTTCCTCAGCGCCCTCACAGCACTAATGAGAAACAGCCAAGCACACAAACACAACCCAGGCTCACTTTGTCCACATCGAAGTTCTCCTACTTTCATCAGATCAGCTCTCTCAAGCGCTCTGTTTTCCCTTCAACTTCAACCCAAACACAGCAGAACAAACCTTTAACGATGAGGTCGGCGTAGTTGGACACCCCCGACCCGCCGTCCGACCGGATGACGCAGCGGTAGCGGCTGGTGCTGCGCTGTGACGTGTCGCCAACGCTGACGGTCGCAGAGAAACGCCGGTGGTTCACCACCCTGGTCACCATCAGCGCCGTGTCTTTACCATTCCACTGCTGCAGCAGGAGGAGAAGAAGAGCAGAATGTTACTGACCAAAGTCCTGGAGCTCCTCCAACATTCTGACAATGAAACAACATCAAATGATGAAAACCACAAAAGACGAGAAGAAACAGTGATGAGGTCAACACTAGCACCCATCTTCAGACCAGATGGACCTCCATGTGGACACCCACTAGATGGCACCTTTAAGATTCAGCCCTAATGTTGGTTCTGGTTCTTCTGAACAAACCAGGCTCAGCCAGAAACCGCTGCTCTGGACAGTTCTGAAGTATTTTTTAGTTCCTTTGTTCCAAAGAACAAAGTGATGAAACTGAAGGCCTGAGCAGGAAACAGCCGTGACGTCCTGCTGCAGCTCGACCGTCATCTGCTAATACGGAGAAACATGTTTCCCCCAGCAGACTCCATTCAGAGGGGTGGGGGGGCTCAGAACTGCCACATGAATGTAAACTAGTATGGGTTTGGATGTACACAACACACAACACACACACACACACACACACACACACACACACACACACACACACACACACACACACACACACACACACACACACACACGGAGTCATCGGCACATAACAAGGACTTTTAATCATTACTGAAATGGAGCTGTGAAGGCCGGAGGGAGGTCTTTTTTTTTTTTCATGTTATATAGTCAAGATTAAAATAAAATAGCATGAATTAGAAAATATACTAATGTTCCAAAATATTTAACAGAATATCAATCTATTTGTTTTCTACATATGTTTTTTTTTATTTACCTTTAATAGTGATTTTATAGAAACTGGAGGAGAAGTTGCTTGTTGGAAGCTCCACAGACTTGCTAACAACCTTCAACCAGTTATCAGGATGTCATAAAGAAGCACCACCAGTGTGCATTTTAATTGTGTTGCACCAACACAAACCCAACTCGTTCATGAGTCCGTTAGTGTGAACACACTGCAGCTGTCGGAGCGAGCTGAGTCACTGACTGCTGAATTAATGGCATTATTACACTGAAATTAAAGGTACACTTTCCATTTTTCTAACATCAAGCATTTTATTCTATGATGATGGTGTTATTTACAACCTCTGCAGTGAGTTCAGACATGTTGTGTATACACACCCTGACAGTGTTGTTTCTTTTCCATTGACCTGTAGAATATTTGTGTTTTTCATTGAAAAACCTGATAAAGCGACACAAACCTGGAGCCAGAGTTTATCGTGCTGAGACCATTTCCCTCCGGCGGTGCATTGAAACGTAGCGTTCTGACCCACGTTCACCTCCACGTTCTGCAGACGCAGGAAGTGAGGCGCTTTACCTGCAATGCACAAAACACAACACAGCACACAGTGAGGGAAATTATCATGATGGAGAAGAAAAACAGTCACAGTGAACCACATACAGTTAACGACACAGAACATTCACAATAGTTAAAAAAAACGACAGGTAACAAGACAGTAAGAGAAACCCACAACCACAACAACAACAACAACACAACAACACAACAACAGAGCCCACTTCTAACAGGACTGGCAGACTGACAGATTTCTTGTCTCTTCAGATGGAGACAAAACTGCATCAATCACTGAACAATAAAGATTAACTGACGTTCACGTTGGGACGAATGACAAGAAGAGAAAAAAGTAGTTTTTCTGTAATGTCGTCTTCTTTTGTCCTGTCGCCTCCTTTGCTCAGTTTTTTTATTTATTATTGTTCTTTTTCCTGTGAATCCCTCTCCTCTCCCATTCTGATTTATCTGACTAGTGATTGACAAAGATGAGACACAAAAAGAAAGGAAGAAAGAAGTATTGTTAAAGTGAAAAACTAAACACGTTAGTTTGTTTACATTCACAAAAATAAGAAAAGCTTCTTGTCTTCATTATCATAATTTCTTTCTACCACACAACACAAACAGCCACTGATGAAATACACTCAGAGTGAGATGTTCCCTAAACGCCTCACAGACTGGGCCTTAAAATAAAGACAAAAGGAAAAAGGAAACAGTCTTTAGCTGAACTTCTGCTGTTTGTTATTGTTATTTTTTGTGGACATGACGCAGTGCTGTGAATCCGGACAGTCGGACTCAGAAGCGGTCCAGGAAGCGGTTTGTATTTTGGGGAAGTCAAGTGTTTCTGTTTCTGTCAGATTTGACTGATGAAGACCTCGAGTTTGGACCTTCATCCCGGCTTCGCTGCAATCTGTCAGCACGCCTCACAATCTGTGCTTTAGACGGCGTTTGGGCGAGATGCACAACAGATGAAGCTCAGCGGGGGTAGTAGTCAGGGTCGATGAACGAACACACACACAGTCACTTACGGCAAGGGTGTGCCAGGACCCGGATGTCGTCGATGGCGATGAAGCCTGGGTGGCCTTGGACGGAAACTGCTTCGAATATTACCTGAGGAAGGAAGGAAAGGAAAGATAGAAGGAGTCACACTCTTCTGTGAAACTGCAACATCTTGACTTCTCTACGAAGCTCATATGGACCCCCCCCCCCCCCCCCCCCGCCGGGGGAATTTTCCACTAAAAGTCAGCAACTATTCCTCTTTTCACTTCGTCCCTTCACGCTTCTGTCTCCATCCTTATGGCAGCCACATATGCCGCTCCACTCCTCCTCCCTTTTCTTTCTCTCCTCGTTGCCTCCTTATATCAGTTCTTCTTCTAATTGCTCTTTTGTTTCTTTCACCGTTCATTCCTCTGTTTTCTCCAGTTTTACATTTTCTTTACACTCCCTCTCAGGGGTGACAGGAAGTCAGCAGAGCTGTCAATGGGCCGTGCTCTCCTGACCCACACACACACACACACACACACTTACACACACTAACACACACACCTCTGTGTTGTACTTGTCAGGAACCTCAACAGTATGAGCTCCGACTGGGTCTGAATACTAAAGACTTCTGGGAAGACTTCTCTCTCTTCCTTTTCTACAAAAATAAATCCCCCTCTCTGACATGCATGTCAAGTTTCTGGAAGTCAAAGACACCGGAGAAGCTTTTATTTTCAGATTTTTTTTATTGCTGCAAGAGCATTTTGACAATTAGTATTTGAATGTGAAAGTATCTCACAAACTGAGACAACCTGATTTGACCCAGGACTGAATAAAATATACTTTATTTACAGTGTTACATTTTGAAATGTTTAAAATTCTTTAGTTTTTACAAACACTGAGAAATGGAGCCGATTGTCTGCCTGTAATTTATTGCTGGAAGTCTCAGAGTCAGTCTGCAGTTCACGGAGGTTCACCGGTCTGGTCTGTCAGGCTATCAGTATGTACTATAATTTACAGATGTCCTTTAAATGCCCCACATGCAGATAATCAGCACCCCCCCCGACCCCCCGAGAGTCCAACACAGACCAACACCGTCCCAAAGAATGGAGAACTTTGTCGTCAATCACGTAAGTGTGTTTCAGCCCGCTTCGTAAAAACTGAAAATAATGTTTCCGTTATAGAAATCTTGTCATTCAGCTAAAGTGGTGTAAGACACAGTAACACACACACTGTAACACACGTTGTAACACACTGTAACACACGTTGTAACACACTGTAACACTCACTGTATCTAAGACATGCAGAAGTTTGCTGCTGTACTTTAAAACTTTTTTTTTTTTTTTTTTTTAATGTGTCACTTCTCAGCAGGAGGCGAGTCCTCATTAAGGGAAACAAACGCACATCAGTTAGTTCGGTGTCTGTTGTGTCTCAGACCTGTGTGCGTGACATTTTCGCAACGCAGCTCAGTCAACAGGTAAAACACGGCCCTGTTTGTGCAACTTCAACAAACGAACACAGCAGGAAACACACACTGACACGCACAGTCATTACATAGCAACAGTTTGTCATTTCAGATTTATTGGTCGTCTTACTACCTGGTAAGTGATGAAAATGAAAACAACTCCAGCTTATCAGTCGACACATTTTCATTCTGTTGTGTATTTCCAGAACACACTTTGTCCGTCTTCATGAACACAAAGAGGAAAATTTATCAGCTGCTACCATCCCATTAGACTCAGGGCACACTAAAGCTTCAGCATGTAGCATCACAGTTTGAACTCAGAGGAGATGGTCCGGTCTGTGGATTTTCCTGACCCTTCTCAGACAGTCTTTGATTTGTCAAAATCGTCTTTCAGCGTTTCCGTCTCACACCAGAAAAAAAGCTGGTGGAAATATTTCAATCTGACTTTCTGATGAACGACATTTCACTGCAGACATTTTAACACGTCAGAGCAGCAAATTCATGCTGTTAATAATCCTCATGAGCTATTGAGACATATTCAAATGGGATTTAAAGATCGTTAGTTAATACAGCAAGCTTCTCCTGCAGTGTTACCTTTCTGCTAACAATCAAATAATATAATGTACAATCTGATTTTTTGTAAAAAATTACAAAACCTGGCTGAATTTGTGCTTCATGTTCATAAGTTAAATATTTTGTCATTTGGGGGATGAAACAGTTAAAAAGTCAAACAGCCGAAGGCAGAACAGCTGGAAAGGCCAAACACCGACGATCTGTCTGACATCAGAGTTTAATTATAGATCACAATCATTTGTCAAATTCATTTTATTTTATGCAGATGTGTCACATATTTATTATTGCCTGCAGTCATGTGTAAATAAATGAAGAACTTATGTGTGTGTGTTTTACCTGATAGGAGTTGGGCCAGAAGGTGGAGATGGCGAGCTCGGCCTTCACCCAGCCTTCGGTAACAGTGTCGGAGGCGTTCCATACCGGGTTCCCCTGAGCGCCACCATTCACCTGCCGCCGAAAAGAACCACCGGTAAATTTCACAAAGTCAAACTGGACATTTACAGAAGAGAGTCAATAAAACGTTAAATAATATATTTCTGTTTTAATTACACAACGTTATTGAAGACAGTTGAAAGCTTCTAGCAGGGCCATCTCTCCTGCTAACTCGTTTCACTTTAACCTCTCTTTAACACACACACACACACACACACACACACACACACACACACACACACCTTGATGTAGACGTTGAGGGTCCCTGGGCTGGCTCCATCACGGCTGGACAGAGAGTAGAGAAAGTCGATGCAGTGGGTGTCGTTCTCCTTCAGGGTGGGCATGTAGAGGTGGGCCTTCTGACCTGACGCCCGGCCCGACGCATTCACCACCATGAAGGACCCTGGAGACACGGAGGGAGGTGGGGGGGGCAGCGGACAGAGGACGGGGGGACATAAGACAAAGATGGAGACGATTAGAGGACGGAGACACTGAACCTCCACCTGTTCCTGATGGTTAGTTCAAGTCACCTTGCTGCTGTCAGGACAGAAATAGTTTGAGCATCAGGGGCCAACTCCACTGTCTGTAAAAATCAGTCAGACTGTATTGAACTCTATGGGAAAATGTCCCTCCTTCTCCCTGATTGATTAGCTCAGTGAACGTTTTAATTAGGGGTGGGAATCTTGAACTATTTCACGATTCGATTCAAAAAGATTTGATTCATAATGATTTCTGCTTCAATCTGTAGGTGTGCAAAGGATACTCGTGATCTACTGCAGTCTGACAGAATGACAAATGGAGACATTAAAGTGTCTTCTTCACATTTATCCATGCTTAGATGGAATTGTTGCATAAGAGCAATATCACATATTGCTTAACCCAAAAATAAAATCTCTTTATAAAAAAAAAAACTGTGCAGTTAAACATGAGTTCCTCATTTTTCAAACCTTGCACACTGTGAAGCTCATGTCAGTTAATTGGTTAATTGGTGACAAGTAATGGACTGGGCTACAGCAAGGAATGGCGACCCCCCCCCAGCTCCTAGACCGGACCCCTGCAGAGAGCAGAGACTAGACCAGAGACGGGACCTCCCCAGACATTAGACTACACCAGTCATCACTGAGCTCAACACAAAGAGGTTGACGATCATGTACTTCTATGGTGGGAAACCAAAGAGCATGAGGACAGAAGAAATTAAAAAGCTTACAGAGGATTTGATATTTCCACCAAAGTGAACGTATGTTTCATTGTTTTATTAAGTTTTTGCTTAAATGTGTGGAAGCATTTAAGTTTTCAGTTTAAACTGAAGGCACTGTCCATATTTCATTGCTTAAAACACTGTCTCTGGGTTAAATTTGCGTAAAATGCTAAAAATGGAATTCTCCAAAATTAAAAACTGGAAAACAACAAAACAAAAAACACAATGGGAAAAATTAAAACAGATTTTATAGGGCTCTAGGTAAAAAGGGTTAGAGGGAGAGTCCACATCTTTGCCTTCAATGAGCTCTCTTTCCTCCATTAATGTGGGTTCCTCCTTGTTTTGTTCCAAAACCAGCTCCATAGTGACGTCAAGATTTCCTGCATACCAAATGGAGGCAGACAGCCTTTAGATTTGTTTTATTTATTTATTTATTTATTTTAATAGATTCTGAATCATAGTAAATGAGGATTGTGATTCTTATACAAATCGAATTTTTGGCACATCCCTAGTTTTAATAATGAGTTTATGGTCTCGTTCTCTAGTTTCAGTTCTTTAGATTTCACGTTGGACGCCATCATATCTATATCCATTTGTATCTAGATAGATATCGATAATTATTTTGTAGAGCCTTCCTGAACCTTTCACAGGATTCTGATTCTGAAGACACAAAAACCTCCCCAGACACCGTTTGAGTTTCCGGAGCCGTACATCAGCGTCTCGATGCGTCCACGGCCTCGGGGTTCTGAACTGGGACTTAAAACACATTTTCTCTGTCGACCCGTGGTTGGAGTGTGTTTTAGACTCTGCTTTATGGCACAGGATGGAGCTTTAATGGGTCGGCCGGCTCCACTTGGCCTGCTGCCATCAGCTGGACCCGGAGTCAGAAGTAAGTGACTGGGAGCCGATTTGGCAGCAGGACGAAGGGAGATACTGAATCAGGCAGGTGTGACTAACACTGTGTGTCTGTCTGTGCATGATTGCTCTGTTGCTGAATTAATGGAGAATGAAGCTTGGGGGGCGGGGGGGGGGGGGTGAAGGTGGGGGAGTCTGCAGGAAATAAAGAAATAAATGAGGATTCTGTATCTGAATCAGATTTTATCTCAGTTCTTTGGTGTTAACTGTGTCGAGGTTAAAGATGCAAATGAGCCGGCATCACACCCTCCTCTTTGATACGTTAAATAAAATCACACCACGTTCGCGTATATTTCCCATGAATAAATTTTGGTGGTTATTTGCTTAAGTATTTGTTTAGAAAATAGAGAATTTAGAAACAAATCTTTATTTATTGCATCAGAACGGAGTTATATTATAGATTCTACTACGAAGGCAGAAAAACGATGAATTGAATTCATGGAACAGGAAGAAAATGTTATTATCAAAAATGTCCGTCCATCCATTATGTGATACGCACCAACTGTCAGAGTCAGGCGGAGGGAACAGGCAGAGCAGACACAGAGCCTCCTGTCTGTGAGGTGGCCGCTGATCCACCGTGCCATTCAAGTTAGATAATGTTTTTAATAAAAGTCACGACAAACAGACACTCTGGAGAAAATGGACACAAAATGTTTGTCCTTAAAACTCAGTTGGTGATATTGTTGAGGTTATATTATTGTGGGATTGCTGTCAGAGGAGGAGTGTGTTTTATCACTTAAGTAAGATTGTGTGTGTGTGTGTGTGTGTGTGTGTGTGTGTGTACAACAAGCTCTTCCTAACAGTGGGCCTGATTACATTCTCTATTCTCTCTCACTCACACACACACAGTATCTTTGTGCAAAAATTGGTTTTGTTCCAAATAAAGTTGACTCAGTTGAAAACCGGCTGTGTCTCCGTTCAGCTGAAGCCTTCTGAGGGCTTTTCTCAGCCAACAGGTGGATGAATGGAGGTCTGATATTTCCCATGATTCATTGCATATCAGTAATAAAACACACAAAACACCAACGGAGAGCCTGAAGATAACAACTTAAACTTGTTAGATCAGCATCCAAACCTTGTAAATATCTCATCAAATGTCCACAAATTCATCAGATAATTTCATCTGTGGCTCAGCAAAGACACGTGACTCCAGACGTCACTATCAAAGATGGAGGATGAAATTGGACAGATAAACACACAGAAGAAGTCAGAGAGTCAGACTGATCCAGATCAGCTGATTCTGCAGTTTAAACACACAAAAATAAAGTTGCATCGCCCAAACTGAACCAAGCACGTTGAACACAAAGAGCCAGATTCAGATGATGAAATGTGACTCACATACGGACAAACCCCTTTATTCACAGACACACACTGACATACAATAAAAAATGCACACAACACAAGTTCTCAGCTGTGAGGTCGCAGAGGAGCAATGCGTTCACATGAAAAAAAAAAACAACTGATGAATGTGTCTGCACACACACAGACACACACACATCAAAATAACTGGGCCAACTCAGAGCAACAAACGCTCCGGCTCACGCTGCCACATGAGACCAGCTGTTTTCAGAGATACTGCTGAGAGTCGGAGGCTCGGCTTTCATTTCTCCGAAAAGAGTCGGAGCCTCAGCAGCGTCTTTGGGCCGCCGAAGTGCCTTTGAGCAAAGTGTTTAACCCGCAGGCTGCTGGGAGCACCGTGCATGTTGCCGATCGTCAACGAATGAAAACAGTTTATCACAGTGAGAGTTCACCTGCAGGTAGAAGGTTCACACCCACACAGTGCACAGACAGACTGGGAGGCGTTAAAGTTGGACCCAGATCAAGTAATTTGACCCGACAGGACACACACACAGACACACACACTGTTGGTACACTGATGGTTCACTTTGCACAAAAGTCCCAAAAGAGGATTTGATAATCAACAAATTAGTGAAACAATGAGTCACTTTGAAAACACGCAATGGAAGATTTTATAAAATAACTAATTAACGGGGAAACGCATCGAAAAGCAACAAGCAGGACTGCTTTATGTTGATTTGTGCCAAATGCTGATCCTGTCGTGTTACAGTCATTTTCATTTATTTCTCATTTGGGTCCAGGATTCTGTTTTACTACACTTTATTATGATCTGTCTGAGAAGTCCTCTGGCCTTAAAAGAAGGCAGGTTGTATTGAAGTCTATGGGAAAATGTCCCTCCTCCTCCCTGATGAGTTTCTGGTCTGAAGTACGACATGATGTTCATTTAGAGGGAAAGGGGAGGGGCTAGGGGGCGGGGCTACGCTGTGACTGACAGACTGAACTGTTACAGTTATCTTACTCATTCATCCTATAGCGACACCTCAGGAACACACACACACACACACACACACACACAGTATCTCCCTCCCTCTTCCATTGATCTCACTAACGTTGGTCCGGTTAGCTGGTTCTAACCAACCACCTGCTACAGCTAACCATGCTAACTTCACTCACCGGCTAACTTAGCGGCAGCGCCGGGCTCGTTCTCGGTCACCTTCTTCCGGTCAGCCGCCTCACCTGGCTCGTTCCGGTCACCTTCTTCAGTCAGCCGCCTCACCTGGCTCGTTCTCGGTCACCTTCTTCAGTCAGCCGCCTCACCTGGCTCGTTCTCGGTCACCTTCTTCAGTCAGCCGCCTCACCTGGCTCGTTCTCGGTCACCTTCTTCCGGTCAGCCGCCTCACCTGGCTCGTTCTCGGTCACCTTCTTCCGGTCAGCCGCCTCACCTGGCTCGTTCTCGGTCACCTTCTTCAGTCAGCCGCCTCACCTGGCTCGTTCCGGTTTGTTTCCGTGTTTAACTTTCTGACTTTAATGGCAGACTGATCAAACTGGCAGAGAAACGAATAGTTTCGCGGGCTTTATGTTGTTATGTTGTTTGTAACACAAAATGATGTTTTTGCGTGATCACGGACCTCTTCTAGTGGGAACACGGCGTATAGCAGCACATCTGGCAGCTTATAAACCCCTCAGTGAACCTAATTAGTTTATATATAAATGTGTTGTAGTTAACATGGGAGAAGGATTCAAACAGGAAACAGCAAAGGAAAATGTGTGTGTGGTGGTAGGGGAGTTAGTGTGTCGCTTTACAGAGGCAAAGAGCGTGGGATGCTTTAAAAACAAGAAGGTACGAGACAGACACACACACACCTCTTTAAGACCATTTGGGGACGATGTCTCCGGTTTCTGTTCCAGCAGCTTCTGACTGACAGAAACTGAAAGTATTTTTCTCCCATGTTTAGAAAATCAAAGAAGGAAAAATGAACAAGAATAAAATTAAATTCCAGATGATGGTCAGATTCATTCTGCATATTAACCACCAGAGCCACATTTACTTTTTTCATTCCTTTGTGTTTTTCCAGAGGAGGTGAGGGAGGAAACCACAGGAGCCTCAGCTGCAGTGCAGATGTGACTCGGGTGGGACGACTAGATGGCTCATTTTTATCATCATCGTCATCTTTGTCTTTTCTGGCACCGTCACAGAAAGTCGAGGCGAAACGAATCACAGAGTCAGACACACAAACATCACAACAGTTCTTGGCCCATTTCACACATTTAGTCCACGAACTGTCCCCGAGGACACACACATAAGTGCAGGAGCCCATATGTTCAGTGTCCTGAATGGGTAATGGCCCTGCATCAACATCATCATCATCATCATCATCATATATACACAAATAAAAGGGAGTGACTTTTGCCACCACACACACACACACACACACACACACACCATCTATTTTGATTTCTGCTCATCGGTGTATGAGCCATCATGTTCAGGGAGAGTCACGTACTGTCCATATTGGAGTTATATTAAACCCCCACACCTCATCTCATGACTTTAGTTTGATAAGTGATAAATCAATAATTGAAGTGTCATCATCGGAGCAACAGGCTGAACTAAAATTGCAAACAAATCATTCATCCCTCTGAGTATGAGCACACCCCCATCCCCCCGTCCCCTTTACTTTTAAACCCATTTATAACCCATCCTCTCTTCCTCCCTCAGTGTTTCTGTCTCCTTCCATCATCAGTGGCTTGTAAACACAGACACCTCCCCATTAGACTGAAATTTACTTCCAATATGCGCCGAAAGAAAAAGCTTTTAAAGCATCAAAATCTAATTCATTTAGTCTCATTACAGCAAATGGAGCAGGCGGTGTGTCTGAATGTGTGTAGCTCTGTATCTATATCTGTGTGTGTGCACCTGCAGAAATTTGTCGCCCCTCACAGACTTAGTAAATAGTTCCCATAATGCATTTATGTTGGTTTAAGTTGCGGTTGACTGACTCACCTCATTTGAACAAACACACAAAAGCCAAAATGTCGGCACTTTGCCAAATCCTGGAGACTCGACTCAGAGGGACTTTTTTAAAAGTCACAATGAGGCAACAAATGTGAGAACGAGAAGAGAGCTTGACGGCCAAACATCAGCACAAAGGAGTCAAAGGTCGAGTCGCACCTGAGACATACGATTTATGATGGTTTAAATTTAAAGGTTTGAATAAAAAGTTTACATGCAAACATGGTTAGCACATCCTGGTCCAATCATCAATCACACATTTACATCAACACAAGAAATCATTCCACCTTAAAAGTGTTTGGTTGGTGTCAAAGCCTAGCCTGTTAGCTTTTAACAGACCAGGCTGTTAAAACACAGCTAAGCTAACAGCACTAAGCTATCGTCCATCTCACCTCATGTTTTTCTGTTTCTGTCTGTCTGTCTTCTAACCCTTTTACCAGTTAACCATTTCATCACCGAGCAGCAAACACTTTAAAAGTGGAATGATTTCTTGTCTGCTCCTCACTGCATCGTGCCTTAAAAGTCAATGGGAAAATGTGGAGCGTTTCATGTTTTTATCAGCCCTCCTCCATAAAGACGTTCCAGTGACGGTCTGATCTTCAAGGTCTTTAAAAGAGCTCCAGATAAGAAAGTGTTGGAATGCAGCGACACCAACGACTGCACGTACTGTAGACGCACATTTAACCGCCATTTTTATCAAACCACAATATTCTGAACACCAAGAAGGAAAAAAAAGAAACTTTATCTACATAAGCTCCATGACAAACTTTTTACAAAACAATGGTGTTTGAGGTGCAGACATGAAAAGGAGCTTGTGCAACAAAGCAGAAGGGAGCACAGACAAAATTGCTCTTTAATAGATCAACTACATCACCAGATTTTCTGTTGAAACGCGGCGCGATGCAAGATGTTCACAGTGTGATCTGCTCAGATGGCTCCCTGGGGTCTCCGCTCGACGCGTGCTGGCTTTTTTTGTTTTTTTTAGCTGTGTAGCTCTTAAATCTCTCTTTCATTCTCCTTATCGGGTGTTTTGTGCCTGTCTGCTTTTGGATTAAGATGTCTTCTGAGCGCCGAGTGATGAGCTCTTGCAGGTCTTTCAGCATCTAAAGGGCTTGGTTTACATTTGTAATTTTGGCGGTAGGTTTTGAGACCCAGAGATGGGGATTTTATTTGAAGCCTTGTGCTGAGACAACGTGTGTCCACATACAGCCTAGAAACGTCTATCACGCAGCTGCTGTGGCTGCTTTCTGTTTCATCAGTCGCTCTCTACCTCCCTAAATGTGACCAGATCTCGCACAGAGCATCTGCACATCACTACAGATGACTGAATTTATGTGCTGTGTCAAAGGATGGAACAGGTTCCACCCTTCGGACCTCATCCATCGCCACAATCTGACCTAACAATTTTATTTCTGCTTATTTAGAGTTTCTGCGTGATTCAGACTGATGGATCAGCCATCAAGGGCAGTGTTGGGTTCAGTATCTTGTCCAGGGAACCTTGGGCCAGGAATTCCTGAGCAACGGCTGTCATCTTTATCAAGTTTCCTCTGTATTTCAGAGAGCAACAAATGATAAAACCTCACAGCAACACGAAGAGCTGAGTAAATATAATATCCTGATTGGTTGTTGATCTTTATGCTGCAGAATTTATCCAGAATCAGATAATAAAGGAATTTAGGGAGCAGTGAACTGGTTTCTGGGAATTCCAGCCAGTGAAGCAACACACAGTGTGTGAATCTGCTGTTAGTGACGGCTCAGACTGAGTCAGCAGCTTTAAATACATTTTTATTTCATTCTAAAAAAGTGTCTTTGCATGCACATGTAAAGGCTGCAAACCCACACACTCATCTGTATTCACACAGCAGCGCACCTCCTGCTGTTAAATAACGGCAGGATGGATGAAGTGTCTCTGGGACACACACGCTTGCCTGCAGGTCATTGTGGCGCCGCTGTAATCTTTCCCTAATAAGTTTCTAAAGACAGCCAGATCGGCGTTATTGATCAGACCTTCAGGGAAAGCCTCTCTGTTCCTCCCATAGATAGCTCACCAATAACCGGCCCACAAGTCGCACACACAGTCACACACAGTAAATCCCAGCATTACATTTGACCCGTGGGAACTCTAAATCCCAAAAGTCCCTGCTGCGGGGTCACGGGTGGGCTGACCTATAGGAGATCGAAGACAGAGAATGTGACCGCTGACACCAGGAGACAATGGATGGGAGGTTTCCTTCTGTTTTACTCTGTCTGCCAGTGTTCCATCCATCAGTGTGTGTCTGTGTGTGTCGGAGGAGTGTGAAGGCCAGAGATGTTGGTCTTCATCAAGACAGACGAGGTCAGAGGGAGGAAAGAGAAGCGAAACAGAAGAGACGAGTTGAAGGATGGAGAGAAGAAGAGCTGAATAAAAAAAGGAATCTGCTTCTGTTCAACTACAGATGATTTTCAGGAATCTGCACAATCTTCAAACATACAAACACACAAAGCCTCACAACTGTTGGCCCGTAACAGATGCTACAATTTACAGATGAATAAATGTGTCACATGCAGGCTAATTTGAAACAATACAATTTACAGTCCCCTAAATGCCTCACGTGCACGCTGAGCTGCTCCGTGTGGACATCTGAAACCTCTGACTCCTGAATCAGCACCAGATTCTGTTCTCATTCATCTCACGGTCAAAAACTCAATTTGGCCTTTTCATAAAAGTTTCATTGAGAAGCTGAAGTTCAGTGGTATTTCCCTCTAATGAAGAGGACCCCACAGGGCTGTGTGTGTGTGTCTGTGTGTGTCTGTGCGTGTGTGACGAGTGTAATTATGTGCTCTTTCCTCACGTCTCTGGAGTCCAGGGATAATTACCAGTGGATAACAGTGTGTGTGGAGGGAAATGAGGAATCTCAGCATGAGCAGCTAGACTCTGTGTGTGTGTTTGTAGCCAGGTGTGTTTGACCTCACAAATATTGGATTGCATTGTGTGTGTTTACTCTGTGATAGATGACTCTGTGTAAAGTGAATGTGAAAAATGGCAATAAAGTTTAATATTGTTCCGAACAACACAGATTTATGGCACGGTGAATTAAACATCAATTTCTTATTCAGTCGACTCACACACACACAAACATGCATTAGCAGAGCTGCTCACACAGCGACACACACTCATAAACTGATACACACAAAGAAAATACAAAGGCACAAATCCAGCACACACACAACTATTTGGTTTCCATATATCAGTGGGTTTACGATTGCTCTCCGCTGCTCCCTGATCTTCCCCCTGAAGCACTGAACCTGGTGGGTAATTGGCTTTTTAATGACTTCTGAATTTCCACACGTTTCCCATCGCGGTTATTTGGCTCCTCAAGCCTCATTTGAGAAGTCATGCTGACAGAGAGAGGGAGAGAGTATGTGTGACGAGTGGACAGGTAAGAAAACAAAAGAGACAGACAGACAGACCAGGAAAAGACAAAGACAACACACTTTGGCTGCATTTTCATGCAAATGAAACATATCAGATCACAAAAACAAACAGAAAAACACAAATATCAGTTGCTCCAAGCAGAAAATGCTTTGAAATGACACCATAGGCAGCAAAGTAAACTAATTTGTGGACTAAATAATGACGGGCGATTACAAAGACACGATGACCGTCACAACCTTCACAGTTATCACAAATATTCCGGCAGAACCTGCAGCGTTTACATTTTAGATTTGTTTGGAAAAACTTATTTTTTTGTGTGTGTGCTGCCGTCAGTCAGGGCGAAGGACGTTTTAAGTTTGGGCTTTTTTGGGCTGCTTCCTGTTTTATTGTGGTTATTTTACTTCCTGTCTCACCTGAACACGTACCTGTGTTCTGTTGGACTGAAAGAGAAAATCATTTGATTTTGGTGGTCAAAGGTCAAAGTTATTTAGACCTCACTAAAAACTTATTTTCGTCGGTAACTTCTGAATTTGAAAATTAATTATGAGTGCATTTCAAAGTTCAGACGGACGGAGAAAACGTGGCTGCAGGTGTGTCACCTCAAAACACACACAGCAGAAACCGTCACTCATTGGCCGATCTCAGGTAAACACTCAGAGGCCTCACTGAGGTTTATATGAAATTCATTCAGACAAACGGCTCCAGTCCAAGGTCAGAGGGCTTCTGGATAATTCAGATCTCCGGCGGCTATTACCCAGCTAGCATGCTAGCAGGCACATGAAATATTAATTCTGAATTCTGAATAGTTGATTGTGATCATTAGTTTGTTGTAACTTCAGCAGCTGTTCAGAATTCGTGCCATTTAGTTGGATTTTTATATTCATGTTTAAAACCTTCAGATTTTTCTATCTGCTTGCTAAATTGTGCTCTCTGGTCCATTTTGGCAGGAAGTGAAATTGTGGTCAACCGTGTGTTATTGTCGTCTAGACAATAACCAAGAACAGCATTGTGCTTGTGCGCGTAGAGTCAGTTTTGCGGTTTCTGGCATATAGATGTGTATCTGTCCTATGTGGACATCCATGAGAACCATTACTGGGCCTCTGGTGGAGTCTAGATCAGCTGCACCGTGTGTGGTGCTTTTAATGTATTCATTGCTCAGTGCCAGGCATCATCACATGTGCGGGACCCTTTCTGAAGCCTTTTAGTGTGTGTTGCGTCGGTAAAGAGCTGCATTTCACAGAGTTGAGTCATCTGAAAACGCCGGCTCTCACAGCAGAAGCATCGCATTGATGGAACAATCTGTGGTTGTGAAATATTGACAGGAATTTTACAAAGAAAATGTTTCTCACTGCAGACTGAAGCTGCTCCTGCATTTACACTCCAAACATCCTGAAGGTCTCCGCGCTTCTTAGCTGTCCAGCTGTCCAGACCTTATGGACTCTAAACGTTTTCTCTGCTGGCATCCCTGCGGAGGGTGAACTGAGGCTGTTTGCCAGAGTTATTCACCTGGACCTAAACCTAAGAGCAGGCTGAAATGGTTTCCTCCGTGTTCACTCCATATGAATTGTTCATCTGTTTTCCTCTAAGAGTTCATTTCCTCACCATTTGCCTGAAGGAGAAACTCTCTCCCAGACTATTGTGGTTATTTTTATAACGCAGCGTCAGTGATGTCTCTGAAGTCTTACATGTACTCACAGAGAGGACTTTTGAGGAATTTCTCTCGTATTTTATTCTGCTTCCTTCTCCACAGTGTTTATTGGACAGCTTTGTTACTAGTTTGATTTTAAATCATAAGATTTATGAGGGTGGAACAATGGCGTACAACAAGGAGGTCCTGGTCTGGTTCCCGGCCCGGGGCCTCCAAAGACATCCTGACTCTAAACTGTCCGTAGGTCTGAGTGGTTGTTGGTCTGTCCAGGCTGACCCCGTCCCTGGGATCGGCTCCAGAACCCCCCGTGATCCGGAAACAGATCAGAGGAGAAGCTGCGTGGATGGATGAAAAGATTTATCAAACCACATTCCTTTTGTGTGTTTATCCGTCCATCCTCATCCTCCATCTTTGATAGTGACGTCTGGAGTCACGTCTCTACGTCGGACCCTCCTATTGGCTCCGGTGGCTGATGTCATATAGACAATATGACATTTCGCGCATTAGAGGCTTTAGAGCCACTTTTAATATTAAGAAAACTTCAAATCAGCTGTAGAATGACCCAAACATATGAGAGGAACTTTTCTTTGGAAAAGAGTCTGAACTGATCAGACTGAATCAGAGTCTGAAGATGAGGAGAGTTGGAGAGATTTCTAGAAATGTAAAACGTAAAAATGATGAAAAAACAGAAAAAGCTCCTGATATTTATATAATAATAATAATATAATAATTGAACTGGTATTATTACACTGACGTATCTGCTTTGATAGAAAAGGGATGTGAATACTTCTGCGCCCCCTGCAGACACACACACACACACGAGTCCTGGCATATAATATTAGCACTAACTGCAAATGAAGAAAGCAAGACATCAGGAGCTCAGATTAGATGGAAAATGAAACAGAGGCCGTCATGCCTCTCCTTCTCTCCTCCTGTTTATCACCCACTTTTCTTCCAGGTTGTCTGTCACTTTCAGACGTTATTGGTTCTTGCTCTCCCTTTTCTTTCCCTTTCAAACACACACACATAAACACAGAGAGTTATCACCAGCCTACAGGGAGCCATTACTTCTGTGATCCAAGGCTTTTATATGGCAGCTTCGTCTTAAAAATAGACATTTACTGCTGCCGCTGATGAATCACGTGCGAGGTTGTTACGTGTGTACGTTATTCTTTCAATCAGCTGTTTGTTTCCTGGGTTTCTTAAAAAAAAAAAACAGATTAAAGCCTCCACATGCACGCTGATGGTGAATTAAGTGTGTCCCTGTTTGTGAGTGTAAATGAGTCTGAGACAATAAAAAAAAAGAAAACAGGGCAAAAAGACGAGGCATCTGATGGAATTTGAACTAATCTCAAAAACACACACTGCTGTAGAGCGAGAAAGGACCAGACAGAGTCCAGTCCACTGGAACCAGAATCAATGGTTTCTCTGCATTTCATTTTTTACCAAACACAGGCATATTTAAAAGTAACCAATTTGACAATTTAAAGTTTTGATAAGAAGCCAAAACCACCTCAGTGTCGTTTCCTTGGGAGCTCGGACAGAAACAAAGAACATGACCGACATTAAAGGGCCTTCTTTACCATGTTAACTACTCCTGCGCTTTATTTTGAAGGGTTCGTATCCACAGGATATTATATTTCTGGGTTCAAGAACCAAAAGTCACCTTCAACATCCAGTTTTAGATCTTATGGATCTTTAAGGATCAGCCAGCACATCCAGAAGTCCCAGTTCAGTAACTGTTGATGTGAAGTGAACCTGTCAATCTAATGAAAAATCAAATCAGATAAATATGAGAACAGAATTTCTGTGAGAAGGGAAGGGAAGAGACATCGTGCTGCAGAAACAACCGATCAATCTGAGAGTGACGCTGTGTGGCGGGTTGCTTTAACTGATTTGTTCTTTTTGTTATTTCTCAAATCGCATCAGAAAACTTTCTATTTCAGATTTTCTTTCCTGGAAACATCCAGTTCTATCCGAGTCAGATGATCCCGTTGCCCATGTTTTCCTGACATCGCTGCTTTTCCTATTTATAGAATCGAGCTGCTCAGCCCAATGTTCATTCCCTTCCCTCCTCCGTCACTGTCTCATTCCTCTCCTCTCATCCAGTTCTTCTTATCTCCATTTCTGCGTCTGTCACTGACATCTCTATCTGCTGCAGTCAGAGTTACAAAGATATTTTAGCAGTCAGGTAATCCATCTATCTTCATCTCTCTCTGTCGAACGCTGCAATAATGGCTTCTGTGTGAGAGACTGGCAGCTCCACACAGCCTGATTCCAAACGGCTCTTAAAACGAACAAGAACTTTTTGCCGCCGTTATTCAGCCAGGAAAAGTTTCCCCCCAAATCTGCGTTCTTTATTCTTCTCCGGTATGAAACCACAACAGCTGATTGATTGCCTAACTGTTCAAACATGATTAAGGAAATTCATTTGTTGCACCAACTGCTTTCCCAAAAATAATCATCAGATCTTTTTATGAAGCAGCAGAAGTGTCTGAACCTGCCGCCATGTTGAATGTTAATGATGAACATGGATCTTTCATCTTGTTTTTTATTAAAATCAAAATCTTATGACTTGTCTCACTGCTGAAAATAAAATACCTGCACCTTATTAACCTGGTGTCAGTGTGCTGTCCGGACTGTCCGGACAAATAAAGGCAGCGACACGCGGCGGCGTCTCAGAGACATCCAGAGTAGAAACTGCTTGTTGTCCACACCTGAAGACCAAAGCCGAGCACTGGCAGCTATTCTCTGTTAAAACAGAGTGTGGATTTACTCAGCGGCTGTCTGTCACCCTGTCAATGTTATTATTGCTTTGTGCCATTTGTCACTCCAGCAGTCCTTCCTCGCTGCTTCCTGCCCGCCCACAAATCACAAATGCAATCAAGTCGGCCCCGATAAGGGCCCTTGAATCACCGCTGCAGACCAAAAAAGCAGACGGGGTATTTCACCTCTGTACCCATCAGCTGCCACTCCACACACACACGCACACACACACACACACACAATTAATGCAATACAGTTGTGACACACTATAATTCAGAAGTCTATTACTGATGGCAGTTTAAACAAAGCATGATAGTGTGTGTGTGTGTGTGTGTGTGTGTTTGTGTGTGTGTGTGTGTGTGTGTCACTGTTAACTCATATTTTCTCTTTAAGAGGCTGAAAACAAATCAGAACTAATCAGAGAATCCCTCAGCAGTCTGTTGTGACAAGTACTTAAACGCACACACACACACACACACACACACACACACACACACACACACACACACACACACACTTAGCAGAGCTCTGGATCTGATTTCTGTAAAACAACCTGAAGAAGCAGGAAAAAGCTTCTTTTTTTCCTGGCTGTCAAAACTAAAAAAATAAATAAATACATGCAATTAGATTTTTAAAAATTGCCTGAGGATGATCTGAAAACCTTCAACCTGGACCTGGACCTGGACCTGGACCTGGACCTGGACCTGGACCTGGACCTGGACCAGTTTTAAACCTGGACCTGGAATCTGGGTCGGTAAACAGAGAACCTTCATTCTATCTAACGGCCATCAGGGGGCGACTCCACTGACTGTACATGAACAGATGAACTAAAAAAGAAAAAGTTTGTTTGTTTGGTGGACAATACCATTTGTGTATGTGGCCTTTGTGTGTCTTCAGTTGTGTAACTCCAGTGACGAGTTATTTTCTATTTTCTGTCTCAGTCGCCTCCTTTTTCCTTCAGGATCATTAAACCTTCATTAAATCTGCTCCGATACACAAGAAGACCAGACAGAGACCGCAGTCACAGCTCGACCCACAAACCCACACATTTGTGTCGTTATTGTGTCTTCAAAAACAGAGACTCCTACTGCTGTTTTTTGTCCCTGAAAGCCGTCCTTATGAGGACATAAAACACATCAACAGGCACATCGGCCAAATAAATGTCCAATGTGGACTAAAGAAAAAGGAGACGACAACAGCAGAAAGTACACAAAAGTGAAGTGCAGACACACACACAGTCTAAGAGATGACCAGGCGTGAGGGGGAGGAGGGCCAGAGGACATTATTCCTTTTGTCAACACGTTTGCTGTCACGTCTGATATAAATGACGATATTATTTATATCACAGTCAGTCTCATTCTCACCCAATCAGATATAAACACGTCATGTTTATCAATCTAGGCTCGTTTTCTTCAGACTAAAGTATCAAGTCAAGTCACGACAGGAGAGCTTCTCTCTGTCTCCTGAAGCCCAGCACACGGTGACATTAATGAGGAATGTACAACGAAAACTCGTCACTGAAATAGTTCATAAGATTAATTAAAGTAACTTTAGCAGCAGGATCAGGAGGGAATAATAGAATAAAGAACAGAAGTCTGTCGGCCGGCTGTCTTTTTTATTCCATCTGTAAAAGCTTTAAGTCATAAATGTGTGAAAGACTCATTTTTTTGGAGTGACTCTTAGAGAGAGGAGGAGTAATAAATCAGTAATAAATGGAGCTGTTTCATTCTGTCCGACCACAGATGGTCGTAAGTTACATAAATTTGGGGCCTTAAACAGAAACGACCTTCACGTCCGCAGCCACAAACTTTTAAGACGACGTGAAAATGTTACGTTAACTTTTCAAACCAGCTTGTCACTAAACAAGAAAAACTGTCTTCGAGTCGTTCTCAGGGTTTGTCTCGTCCTTGTCCTGTTTCCTTTCACAGCTCGAGTGTCGCTCATGCATCCATTTGTCGGTCTTTGTTAGTCTCTTTTGTGTCTTTTTCATTTACATGTCCCTGTGAAGTCACAAAGACTCTGGAGAACGCAGACAAATGACGCTCCAGACTCCAAATCCCCGTTTCCGTCTTCATCTTTTCCTTTCAGTCTTCTCAAATGGACGGACTTTCCAAACTTTCCATAATTGTGTTTCTTTTTTGTGTTTGTCGTCATTATTTTCTCTCCACTCTCGTTATGAATGAGACATTTTTTCTTTTTGTCACTCACATATTTTAGTTCTTTTCCTTTTTCCTTTGTTTCCTCTTTTTATATTTGCATGTTACATTCAGTGTGTTTTTTAAAATTTGACAGTTTGTCTGCGCAGACACACACATGAATATGCAATGAACGCACAAATACACCAACGAAGGTAACTTACACAGAGGATTATTTTTTTTGTCATTATATTAACACATTTCTCTCAATCATCCTCTAAACACTCCCTTCATCTCTCTCTCTCTCACCCCCCATCATTTTTCCCGCCTCAGATTTCCGCCATGTTGACGGCTGCTGAAAACATCGACCGCCTTTGATGTTTGATGTTTGCTGCTCATGTGAGTTTGTCTCGCTCAGCCCGAGGTTTGAAGGTAATAAGAGCTGTGAGATTGTGTGTGTGTGTGTGTCTGTGTGGCACTGAGTGTGATGGTAAAAAAACCCAAAAGCCTCTTTTCTTTTGGCGATTTGCAGGTTTGTGAAAGTCTGGCGGTGAAATAAATTCACTGCTGTGGCGGGTTTTTTTCCTCGTTGCTGAAATCGCAGCTTGGGGCTCGGCTCAGAAAAACAGAGATGTGCATTTATGAGTGCAAGTCAGTCGAGCTCAGCAGCTGAATATACCGACAGTAAACGCTTCTCGTGTTCAACCTTCACCTCTCTGCGTTCTCATATACGTGACCTTTGGTCTGATTTCAGAAGCGCGTCGAGGCCGATCCTGGAGATTATTTGCTCAGATGAACATCTGCAGTTTGCCGCCGGCAGGTTAGCTTTAACGGTGGAAGCACGGTGATGGCAAAGTGCTCCACCCATCCCATAATACGCCAAGGCTGCGCATTATATCATTACTGAATCACTACAGAGATGAGGATGAGAGAAGAACTTAACAACCCGTCCAGACCCAATCAGGCCTCAGCCTCAGATCTACGAGCTGTCAGGTCTATGGACTCTATGACAGCGTGTCTAAGTGGAGATGGGGGTGGGGGGACGGGGGGTGCCAATCCAATCTTGTCAGCTGTCAGCAGTGTGGGTTACGCTTCACGACAACTATATCAGCCACATCGATACAACGGAGGTGAGGCGGCGAGGAAGAGGAGGATTATGTGATGATTGTTTGATGACGGCGGGACGACGGAAAAGCAGGAAGGACGCCACGCTGCCACGCCCTGATATTTGTGCTGATTGAGGCTCGTGGCGGTTTATTGGCACAACATGCAGCTGATTCTCTCATTTAGTCGTCCACAGCTGATGGAAGATCGTAAAAAATAAAAGCGAGACACAAAGACGAAGACGCTGACAGACAATTTGTTCTTGTCCTGCCCCATCAGATCTGCGGCTGTCAGGACGGCCTGCAGTCAATAAGCCGTCTACTATGGGAGCGACTTTATAGGCCGTGAAGCTATCGGCCCTGACAACCACCGCCTGCAACCATGGACGAGACAGATAACTGACGTGAGACGCACACAGACGGACGAGGAGACGGAGCGGCACGGCGCTCGTGACCGTTCAGTCGTGTCTGATCTTTGGGATCAGATCTCAGATCTTGGGGCAGCCGATTTCTCTCTCTCTGCCACCTCTGATGTGTCAGACACAATGACGGGAACAGACAGACCATAATGATGTATGAGAGTCAAAACGGACTGAGAGTTAATGGACGATGGACAGAGCGAAGGAGGAGGAGGAGGATGTAAGAAAAGGACGAGCGAAGGATTCATTTATATTAATTAGAGAGAAATGAAGAGACACCTGGAGGTCTGATCTCCTCCCTTCAGATTCCTCAGAGGTCAGAAGACTTTAATTATATTGTGTTCATGTCAAACATGCTGAATGACTATAAAACCTCTTGAATCTTGATAATCAGATAAAAAAATATAACACATGAAGCCGTTAAGGCTCAAATAGAGCAGCAGAACATCCAAATGTGGGAATGATCGTTTTTCACAGAAGAAATGAAGTATTAAAATGGCGATGTGATCTTTGTCAGTCGTTCCTTCTCCTCTGCAGAATCTGACCCGACGCGTCTCTGCAGCACCACAACAACAACAACAACAACAACAACAACATACCTTGAACCAAAAACAGCTCCTGATTTTTGGATATGTCAGAAGTCATATTGCAATTTTGAGTATGTATCCATTTCTTTTGCAGCCTTGTGTGTGCAGCGTACGATTACGACACCTGACCAATAAAATGCAGCATGATTGATATTTGCAGCAGGAAGACAAAATGAATTCTGGGAAATATATTTTGGTTGTTTGTTTGTTTGTTCCAAAAATGTCTGTTGGACATTTATCTGCATTCACCGCACAGCAACATAGAAGACTCAGACTCTGACCTCCATCTGCTGAACTGCTGACCAACAAGTTATGGCCCAGGTGAGGAAGAGGAGGAAGAGGAGGAAGAGGAGGAGGAGTCACTACAAGAGTCAGCTGATGCACCTTTAACTCTGAACCGTCTGAAGCACAAAGAAACATGAAACCTTGACTTCACCTTAATGTTCATCAATATGTAAAGAAATCAGTGACTGAACTGAGAGTCAATTTTCAAAGGTGAAGTTACAGTCAGCCAAAGATTTGAGGTCTCAGGTGGCTTTTATTTCACGTCTTTCTGCTCCAGAGACAGAGATGAAGGATTTTAGTGAGTGTTTGTTTTCAGGTTTTCTAACAGATCTGAGTCTCAGAGGAGACCGTCCACATCAGCACGGTGTAAACCGGAGAGAAATCAACGTCTTCATCATGCTGGCAGATTTCTCCAAACAGGAGCAAATGGCCTCGCTGGCTTTTTAATCATTTGCATAACTATGAATTTTAATGCTGCTTCGGCAAAACAGCTCCTGATAAACACGTCTTGTCAGTCAAATAACAGAACCGAGGAAAGGACACGAAGGTGAACGCAGATAGACAGAACGAGGAAGATGTACTGAAAGTGTGAAACGGAGAGAAAGTGTGTGTGTGTGTCTGTGTGAGTTAGAAAGAGAGAGAGTGGGCGAGATAGAGAGCAGGAAAGGGCAGAAGTATGTGAGCGAACGAAATGGATAGACGGACCATCTGATTGCCATTTGGTGTTTGACAGGTGGAGAGAGAGAGCGAGCGAGGTAGAGAGAGATAGAGAGAGAGACCCAGCTGGGTATGTGTCAGGATCCATCGACTGAGTTATTTCTGTCCGCCGGCTCAGAAGGACGGAGGCAGAGAGGAAGATGGAAGAAGTTACACAGCTTCACCTCCTGAAGCATTCTGACTGAAAAAATGGATTTAAACTGCCATCAACAGAAATAAACCCCCCAGGTGGGCTGGCTTTAGGGCGTGGCCGGGGCGGGGCAGAGTTACAGAAGTGGCCACAGCTTGTTTTGACCGAATTACCACGTTAAACACGTTCTGCTGATCGATCTGGCAGTAATATCAGATCCTGCCAGATGGGAAATCGTTTCATCGATCTTGGGTACAAACTACTTGTCCTGTCCTACCGGTGGGGAGGGCGGGGTCCATGGTGGGTTTCTCCCAGGAGTTGACTTGTTCCCAGGTAAATCCATTGGTTCCCAGAGAAACGCTGTAACCGCAGCTGCTGTACGACTCTTCAAATGTACAACCACCTGAAGGGGGAAACAAACAGACACACACACACATTTACAACATGATACACAACCTCACAGCTCTGCAGATCAGAGACCAAAAACCAGAAAGTCTGACTTCTCTATATGTGCAGCATAAAGGCTTTATTTGTGGATAAAACAAACAGGAAATAAAAAACACAAAAGCAGGAAAGAAAGAGAAAAAAGAAAAGCGTTCCTACATTCTTTGTATGTGACAAAGAAAAAGAAAACTGTCATCAAATCTAACTCTTTCTACAGAAACAGCTTTCTGGTCTGTCGTCTATAAAAACACTTTTCTGTCCATAATGTGTCTCAGAAGTCGTCCTGGCTGAATAACGTACGTTAAATTTGATTATTTCTGCTGATTCTTGGTTGTTGTGGCTTGTTGTTGGTGTGTTTTAATCACAAACAAGCATTCAGCAACACAAACAAAGTGTCGACTGTCTGTTTCACATTTTAAAGGATTTTTGGGAATGAAATGATAAAAGGATTAAAAACACGACTTGGTTAATGAAAGAAAACGTGGTAGTGATGAAACACTTCACCCGGTTCTCAATACGACTTCCCTGTTTTGAAAAACTGAGCTTTGGTGTTAACAATATTCTACTAATGAAGTTATCAGCATGAACTGAAAGAGCCAGAAAGAGACAGACGCTGTCACGTCCATCAGAGGATGGAAGGAAGGCCGAGAGAGCACGGCTTTACATGGGAGAGCTCAGTGTGTCAACATGATTAAGTCACCGTCTCATCGTTATTTCATGGCCCAGCTAAGACACATTTTCCACTGCATTAGCCTTCTCTGCTAGCCTAGAGCGCCACACACACACACATTAGACATATGCTTTGACACACAACCATTTTCATTTGTTTTGAAGAGTCTGAAAAAGTGGAATTCTCTCTGTGCTGTGATGCTCCAACTCCACGTTTCTCTGTTTGGAACTCCTCAAAACAGCGAAAGACAAACTTCATGTCTTCCTTGTTTGGAGATGAAAAATGAAAGCGGAGCCAGACGATGAGGTGAAGCTCCACTTCAGCCTTTAATGTCCAAACGTAAAATCTGAATGTAGGATAATCAGCAGTGTCCAGACTGGACCAGGAAGCCCAAACCTGCAGGGCCTCCACAGTCCACCAGAGTCTGTCAGTCAGTCAGTCCTCTAAACTTCAACATGTTTACAGTCCGGAACAAAAACTCTCATCAAGTCTATCCTGATCGGATGGTTCAGTCTGTCAGTCACACTGTAGCCCCGCCCCCCAGCCCCTCCCCTTCCCTCCTCCTCATCAGGGAGGAGGAGGGACATTTTCCCATAGACTTCAGCACAGTCTAACGTCTAACAGCCAGAGGAGCTGCCCCCTGATGGCCGTTCACTGGCTGGGAAATAAAAGAGAAATAAAAAGCTCAGTTTTTCTGACAAACACAAAAACAGCAGCTCTAAATGAATCAGGATTCAGATAATTAGCCTTCATCGGCCCCTCGCTGCTCAGAGCGCTCATTATCACACACACAG
>NC_042515.1:638326-660826 GCF_900963305.1 Echeneis naucrates
AGTCAGCATCACAATAACTCACACAAACGCTCACCAGAGCAGCAGAAACATGGCTCTTTGGCCTGTGAGCGGCTGCTAACACACAAATAAACACATCCTGCCATGATAAACCTTATTTAAGCTGAGTCTCGTGTTCATGTGGGAAGCACCCACAGCAGCCATTAGAGCCTTTCCTGTCAGCCAAAGCTAACACAGTACGACAGAACCCACAGAGTCACAAACCGAGGGGGGGGGGGCAGCCTGAGGCGGCCGGCTCTAAAGAGTCTGTTTACTGCTCACTTAGATAACATCTACTGATCCTGAATCTGACTGTGAGTTCAAGAGTGTGTGGGAGCAGACTGAAGACATGTTGCTGTGTTTTCATGTGTGAATGTGAGTTTGATATCGGAGGTGGAAGGCGGCGAAGTACGTTCAGAATTAAGAAGAGGATGAGTGACGACTGTGAATTTGAGTTATTACACACATCAGAAGAGGCCTGTTTAGAGCGATTCAGAGCGATTCAGAGTGATTCAGAACGATTCACAGCGATTTGGAACGATTCAGAACGATTCAGAGCGATTCAGAGCGATTCACAGCGATTTGGAACGATTCAGAACGATTCAGAGCGATTCAGAGCGATTCACAGCGATTTGGAACGATTCAGAACGATTCAGAGCGATTCAGAGCGATTCACAGCGATTTGGAACGATTCAGAATGATTCAGAGCGATTCAGAGTGATTCAGAGTGATTCAGAACGATTGTGATTGATTTGGAATGATTCAGAACGATTCAGAACGATTCAGAGCGATTCAGAACGATTCAGAATGATTCAGAGTGATTCAGAGTGATTCAGAACGATTCTGATTGATTCTGATTGATTCGGAATGATTCAGAACGATTCAGAACGATTCAGAGTGATTCAGAGTGATTCAGAACGATTCAGAACGATTCAGAGTGATTCAGAGTGATTCAGAGTGATTCAGAACGATTCAGAACGATTCAGAGTGATTCAGAGTGATTCAGAGTGATTCAGAACGATTCAGAACGATTCAGAACGATTCAGAGTGATTCAGAACGATTCAGAGTGATTCAGAACGATTCAGAGTGATACGAAATGATTTCATATCATATTCAGAGTTATTCATTCATTCATTCATTCATTCATCTCCTCTGATCTGTTTCTGGAGCCAATCCCAGTTCACTCTGGGCCGAGGGGCGGGGTCACCCTGGACAGACCTACGGACAGTTTAGAGTCACCAATGAAGCCACACATGGTGTCTCTGGAGGCCCCAGGGCAGGAATCGAACCCAGGACCTTCAGAGATAACCACTGTGACGTTATTACAGGGAGTAAATTATTATATGTCCTGTGTGTGTTTATGTTTGTAAGTCAGAATGACTAAACGTCTGTAAACACAAGTGTAACTGTGTGTGTGTCCCTTTTATGTCTCGTTGTTAACTCATATTAAATCCACTGTCAGCTAACATGGAGAGATCCTTAAATATTCCCATTAGGTCGTTTAAAACCATATGTCAACATATGCCATCTGCTTCTCACACACACACACCCTGAGGCAAACTAAACACACTGGCTAAATACTAAATGCCATTACTGCCACCCCAATAAGCCCGGATAATAAGAGAAAGCAGATGGAGGTTTGCTAGTATAACACAATGTGTGCAGACGGAGCAGCTAAAATGTGCAATAAGTGTGTGTGTCAGGTGAAGTTGGTTCGTTTCTTTGATTTAAAACAAAAAAAGAGCCAAATTAGGGGAGAGGTTTCAGAGTGTGTGTCTGGAGGGACTGAATGTTTAATCAAGAAATAGATTAATATAAAAGATTTTAATGAAGCTGGCAGCGACGCCAGAGGGGCTTTGGAGGTTGTACCTCCAAAGCAGAGGCGATGTTTGAGAGAAACGCGTCGACAGAGATTGAGGGAAGAGGCAATTTGTTAAATTAATTCAATATTCATTAAAAAGAATCTTTTGTTGTACTTCTTCCAAGATCTGAGACTGAGAGATGTTTGTGTGTTGTGAAAGCTTTTTCCTGTTTCCATGAAAGCATCAGGGCCGGGAACACTCTGGATCCAGGACCGGGTCGGTCCAGACCGCCAGAGTCTGGATCCAGGACCGGGTCGGCCCAGACCGTCAGACACTGGATCCAGGACCGGGTCGGCCCAGACCGCCAGAGTCTGGATCCAGGACCGGGTCGGCCCAGACCGTCAGTCTGGATCCAGGACCGGGTCGGGCCAGACCGCCAGAGTCTGGATCCAGGACCGGGTCGGCCCAGACCGCCACAGTCTGGATCCAGGACCGGGTCGGTCCAGACCGCCAGACTCTGGATCCAGGACCGGGTCGGCCCAGACCGTCAGTCTGGATCCAGGACCGGGTCGGTCCAGACCGCCACAGTCTGGATCCAGGACCGGGTCGGTCCAGACCGCCAGTCTGGATCCAGGACCGGGTCGGCCCAGACCGTCGGTCTGGATCCAGGACCGGGTTGGAAAAGACACAAGCCACACACAACATCTGCACGCATGTTTGCACTGAACTGAGACAACTGGATTGGACAGAGCGAACAGTTTTTGTGCTGCACACACTCTGAAATCCAGTGAGTTCATCTTGACCTTTGACCCTTCAGCTGGTCCAGGAGCTGAACTCTGACCCAGTCTTGAACCAGACAGAGCGCGGCGCCATTTCATGAAATGTGTGAGGTCAAAATCCTGCAGCCTCCATACTGCTGATAATATTCAAATGAGGACATGGGACGGAAGTTTTCCTTTTACTGTCATTAAATTTAGTTTTTCCGCCTTCGAATGTCGTCAGAGGTCATCCAGTTTATCCTCCGTTTGACCTCCAGCTACTTTTTTTCTAATCCCTTAATTATCCGCCATAATCAAAAATAACTGAGAAGGTCCATACTGGTCCTGAAACTGGTCCAGAGTCCAGACTAAACTGCCCTGAACTGTGAGCGGCTTTAAAAAGAAGTGCAACACTTAATTAAATCACTTAGCTAGAAAGTTTAACGAGACATTATCTGTTTTATAATCTGAGTTTTATGCTTTTTGCTCATTATACTTTTATGCTTCTTTTATTTCTCTTTAGCACAATGAATGACCTCAGTGCATGATAATGTGCTTTCCCAATAAAGTTGCCTGTTCTTTATTAGTTCGGGGTTAATAATGGAGCCGTAAGCTCAGCTGATCAATGAGCATTTATAATTCAGGGTTTTTACATATAGAGATGGAGGCGGCATGTTTTACTTTGAAGGGACAACCAGTCGGGGCTGTAAACTGCAGCTGTTAGTAAGTGCATTCATCACACACACACACACCATGACTATCTACACGTCCGTGTTACGGAGCAGCGCGGCGGCCATGTTTGCACTGGAGTAGGTCAATCAAACTATGAGCCGTTCCCGACCTCTGACCTCTGACCTCAACATGTCAGACTTCCTGTTTGATCCCTCAGATCCAAAGTGAGTGAAGGAAGAGGAAGATGAACGGAAAAGCAAAGGAAGAAGACGAAGAAGAAGGAGAAGTGTTCCAGTGTGGGTGGAAAGTGTTTGGGTCTTTTTAAAAAGTGTGGACGTAGCGTTAGCCCCAAGATGATCACGATGGTGAGAGAGAGAGCGAGTGTGTGTCTGTATGTTGTTGTGTTCCAAAGCATATGTGTGCACAGACACTCATGGGAATAAATGCAAGTTGTGCTTATTTATCACCCACTGAATTCCCAGAGCTGAAGAAGAAGAACATGTTTACTGCCAAGAGCAACTCTCCTCACACACACACACAGTTTGTGTTTTTGTGTGTGTGTAGCTGCAGGACGTGGACTGTGCTGCAGATCATCATCCTGCTCAGACGGATTTTTACGAGTCGCTGGAGGAAACTTTTGTTACTTCAGGAGAGAAAACGGATTTTATGGTAATTATGACGGAGGGAAACAAAGAGAGCTGAGCGACTCAGATCTGATGTTAGACCATTTGTATTAATACAGAACATGGAGGACATTTGGACTTCATTCATTAGATTTCATTTTATTTTTGGGTTTTAAAGGACATAACATTCCCGACGCTGAGCGTTTGTGGGCGGGGCATCATTCCCGTCGACGAGGGTTGGGTTTCAAGTTCAAAGTGAAGACCAGACTTTGGAAACGTTTACCTGGAATGATGTGAACTTCGAACCAAAGAACAGAACTTGATGAGAATTTGACAAATCTGGAGTTTTCCACACGGAGAGGTGATGAGCTTCAGTTAGCCTGAACACAGCAAACCAAATCCACGCTGAAAGACTCCAGATACACAAACAGGATGATGGCAGACTCACACACACTGTACATGCTCTGCTAACACACAGCACAGATGCTCCACATAATTTCCCCTGCAGCCGGTTTAATCCAGTTAATATTCATAACGGGGACGTGTAGGTTGGAGTGGCCCTTCACTCTGCACCTCCAGCAGCTTAATACTTCATTTAAATTAGGTTCAGCTGGAAAAGCTGCTCTCAGCGACACAACAAAACATTTGGCCTCGTCTTTGGAAACTGAACCTGACCGGCATTAAAGTCGACCTGCAGCTCCATCAGAGCGGAGCTGAAACGGATCGAAGGCCAAATCCTGCTTCTGCGTGACACCGTTTATATTTACAGGTTTCTAGATAAAATACTCAAACAGTTTCTGGTTTTTATGAAAAACCAAAACATTCAATCGTATTATATTCTAGTTATGTCATTTATAATAAAAGAATATTTGCACTGAGAAATTAGTTTAGAGAAACTTAAGGATTATAGTAGCACAAGTTCAGAAAACTGTCTTTGTAAACTTCAAATGTCAAAAAAAAAAAAAAATGGGACACTAAAAATCCATTTGGCTTCATAAACTGTAGAATAAATAAAACTTTTTAAAAGTTTAATATTTCATTAACATTCACTCAGTATCTTTATGAATGTCACATTTAGTGGTAAATTGATTCTTCGGAAGTTACTGAAAGAGTTTTCCAATTTGTCTTTTTTGACTTGTGCATTCATGTTTAAATTCCAAAATCACAAAAAAAACCTTCCAGATACATTTTTCCGTTTATTATCCGTTCACTCTTTTTCAGGGTTAGGGTTAGGGTTAGGGTTAGGGTTAAAAGAACTGAGGATCGTCTTCTACGCTAACTTTAAAAACACATCTTTGTCATTATTCTGAACATTATCATGGCTTTAATTTCTCTCGTACATTTAATGTGTTTAAACTCGTTTTTATTGTCTTTTGTTTTTTCCTTATTTGACGTTTATTGCCTCATCTAATACGTTTTTAATGATTAGTCCAAACAAAGAGGAGGATTTCCTTCCTATCGACACGATTTATTGACATATTTAACTGTTGCATTTTAACTCGCTGCAATAAACCGAATCCTATCTGTTATTTTAATCAGCGTTCATCTGCACTTTAAACTTTTCTCGTTTTCATAAATTGGGGGTCGAAGCTGCTTTATGCAAATGAAACATCTGCATTCTCCTCTTCTGCCTTCAGTGCTCCGCAGAAGTTGTTGCTTTTTTATGGCGTTGTGTTTTGTTTTTTTTTCACATGCTGTAATGTCTCACCTCGACTCCACAGCAGGATGTGTAACGAACCAACAACCCAAACGACCACTGAAGTTTTCTTCTTCTTTGGATTATTGGCGGTCCGATCTCAGTTTAACCGGTTTAATTCTGACCTGTCCACACTAACAGATGGGCTCCGCACATGAACATTGAAATGCATCTCAGTGAGTCTCCCTCACACACACACACACACACACACACACACACACACACACACACACACACACACACACACGTATTGATTACCTATCTCAGTCTCTGAGTCGACCAAAATAGTTAAGGCCAAAATTTATCCTTTCTCCGTCAGAGACGAAGATGAATTACCAGCAGGGACTTTATAGGTGGAGAGGACCAAACTTTGTGTGTCTGTGTGAGTGTTTGTGTGCTTGTAAATGCTGCAAACTACTTTCCCATCAGAGAGAGGACATTGCATGTCATCATGACTTTCTGACACCAGCCCAACACCTTTTTCAGACTTGAAAGACTTTTGCAGACTAAATCACTTGTGCTTTTGTTGTGTTAATGCACTTCTGTGCGTGCGTGTGTGTTGATTTGCTTGAATGTCATTGTTGTGTACACATTTTTCTTTGTGTGAGTCTGTCCCACCTGGGGTCACATGAAACCAGGTCAGGTTTTCACCCCAACTGGAGTACAAGGGCGGGCAGACCCAAGGGCTCAGTGTGTGTGTGTATTTATAGCTTTGGACAGGTGCATAACCCTCCAACACACATCCACCCCGTCTTTCATCATTGTCCTGATTTTCTGTGTGTGTCTGTGTCCTCCCCAGAGGTAGCCGTTGGCCTATTTCAGACAGAAAATGTAAAAGTCTAGTATATTTTTACCCCCGTGTGACTCCAGCTGACCTGTCAGTGACCTCCAGCGGATCAGCCTCCACCTAAAGGCTCCTTCTGCTCAAATCCAAATTCTCCACAGAGACAGAAACCGCAGACGGAGTCTGAAGGAGGTCAGATCTGTCAGGCTTCTGATTTCCTCACCTGCATAAAACATTTACATCTTCAGTGATGTGCTAAAGTGAAGGCGCCGCTGATGGAGCAGATCCTGAAGATCTGAGACCAGTTAGGTCAAGGACCATCCATCGCCTGCTCCCGGTACGCTTTCTACTGGTTTCTAAAAACCAAGATGGCTGACAGACAGACTATAAACCCACGGCGGGTCGACTCCTGTCACGTCTGTGGAAGAAATACGAGACAAGATGGAATCATACTATCGACAAGCCTGTGTGTGAGTTCTCATCTGTAATGCAGGCCAGAGTCCAGAATGAAGACGGTGATTAATGAGCCTGCAGGCTGCAGGACCTGTGTGTGACCGGACTCGTTAGTTGGAGCATTTAAACGCATCATTTCCTCTTTCTGGACTGAGTAACAAATGGGCAGTGATTGAAGGGAGTTGAGGGTAAAATGAAATGAAAGTGTGTTTTCCTGAGGTGTGTGTGTTAGGAGGGGGTGGACCAAAATGACTGACAGCTGGGCTGGACCGGGGCAGTCGGGTGAAACGGAGCTTTAACACAGTCCAGTAGGCACAACCACACACACAAACACACACAAACACTCACAACAGGCTCTAAACACACGAGCTCAGAATCACTTTCTCACCCACACACACACAACAGGGACCTCTCCTCACCTCAACTTGTCTCCCTCTGACAGTCCACACTCACAGACACACACAGACACACACACACACACACAGCACTGAACTCTTGACAGATACATCCTCCCACTCCCCTCCCTGTCACACTGCTGGCTGCCTCACTACCTATGCATGGACACACACAGACACACACACACTCCTGGTCAGGTCAGCGGTTTGCGTTACAGAAACACCTGAACTTGTAAAATGGAGCCACTTTCACTGGTCTCCTGCCGCACTCTCCCGCTCTCGCTCACTTCATTCTCATAAATTCAACAGCTGTTTCCACATTTGGGCCGAACGTGGCGGCTGTTCCCCGAAGCCTTCAGGTGTGAATGCTCAGCAGCTGTCTAGTTCTGTGAAAGCTTCAGGTTCATCATCTCCATCGCAGATCAGAATCTGTCACCGTCATGTTCCAGGTGTGACGTCATCAGCTGTCCGTTGCTGCTAGAAACTAATCAGGGATGAAAAATAGGTGACTCCGAATATCTCCCAGGAAGTTTGTTGGCTGTAATGTCTTGACTTGCTTGATTAATTATGTCCCCAGAGATTTTTATGGCCATTGAACTGAACCAGTGTTAAAGTTTTCATCATGTTTCCAAAGTCAATAACGGAGATTTTAATTGTTAACTGTTACATGATGTTACAAACCATGAAGACACATTCATTCGGATCATAGAACGTCCAACCAGCGCCGTCTACTTTAAAAAAACTGATGTAGACGATATTCAGCTCTTTCTGTTTGGAACGAGAAAATAAAAAGACACGTTTCAATCAACTGCAGACGCGTCAAATGGAAAATCCACAGAGCGTGGACTTCTCTGTGGAGAATAAGTGACCTTGTGGGATTTAAAGCTCCCAAAAAGCCTGAAAATCTGCTGAAAAGTCGCCTCTTTCAGTTTAAGAGATACAAAAAGCTTTTCACATGTACACACACACACACACACCATCATTCAGCCTGAAAATTGACTGATGTTCATCAGTTAACTAATTAAGAGGATTTTGTACTTGATTGATGAAAATGAGGCTTGAAATGTTTTTTGATTTGAGGGAAAAGCCCGACTCACTCTGCTTCTCACGCACACTCACAGACACAAAGATACACATCTCTTCACAAACACACAAACACACACTTCCAGTTTTAGAGCCTTGAGGTCACTGATGTGGAATAATGACGAGGTTTAGTGCATACAAGAGTTATTGTCTGTGTGTGTCTGTGTGTGTCTGTGTGTGTGTCAGGAGGTTTCTAGCCTCATTAACTAATCACTTCCTGAGGCTACAAGCTAACGTAGCTTCCCTGACAGCTGCTCTCACAGTCATTAGCTGCTTGGCATCCAACCATGCTAACATGCTAACAACATGGTGTTGATGGCGTTCTGCTGGCGAAGCTCCGGCGTTCTCCCGCTCCTTCACATCACGAAAACTCTCTGAGGTCCAGCTGTGACTTTGTGCAGCTTTAGCATCAGCTGTTTTGGTAGCATTGTGCTAAAACACTTTATGAACTCCAATAAATCCATTAACAAGAATGATCATAAATCAGAGCAGATCCTGAAAACCAAAAACCGGAACAGTCCGGCTGGGGGGGGTTGAACAAGCTGCAGGAAAACACCAGGAACAGGAAGTGGAAGGTGATTTCACAATAAAACAGGAAACAATGAAAATAGATCTCCAACTTTACAGATGTTCCACATCAAGTTTCCCACAATGCTTCACTTCACACAAAGTACAGCAGCGAGTGTTGTTCAAAGTCACCAAACAACAACAATAAAATCGCAGCTAAACGACGAGCTCTTCTTCTGTGGTGTCACCCTTCTTCTCTCTTTTCAGCCTTTTTGCCTCCAGTCTCAGATTTCTTTATGCATCTTTCTCATTTCTTTTCTCTGCTCCAACTATACATATATTTCAAAAAAACTCCTCCGAGTACAGTAACTGACAGGAAACCTGCCCATGCACAACACTTTCTGCATATATCACACTTTTACGTATTAGAACAAAAAACCCCAACAGAAAACTTTACTCTGCCCTTCAAGGGAGGAAATAATCTGTTTGACTGAGAATGAATAGTCTGCTCGTGATTGCAGTGGGACTGATTGAAAACACTCTGCAGCCTCCTGGCAGACCGAACGTTCGCCGCATTTACATTAACTTCAGGCGTCGGCTTCCATTTGCAATGTATTGGAGGATACGAGGAAGATGGATAGGCCGCTGTGTGCCACATGACATTAACATCTAATGTGAGGGGGATGATGGATGTTGGCCTGCGCAATAAATCAGGTAAACCAAACGAACTTTCTCCCTTTGCCATTATTTAAAAACACACAAAGACTAAAAGGGGAAATAAAACAGCTCTATTTATTACCTCACTCCATCTGTCCAGATTTCAGGTGTGAAAAAACCACAATGACGCAGAGGGAAGCAGAGTACGACAATGTTTCTAAGAGCCAACAGTCAACAATGAACAAGCGCAAGTTTTCTGACATTTTCCAAAACATGGATTTTAAGTATATATTATAAAACCATCAGATTAAAAAGTTACAGATGCCAAAAAGTACATAAAATATAATATAATATAATATCATTTCTTATTGCATAAAAGACAGTATCTTACTGCAGTCATTAACAGCAATAATGATGACAATAAAAGTGCATCCTCATAAAAACTGTATAATCAAAAGTCAGGAAAATAACTCCTTTGGGATTATGTCACCAAAATCACCATAACCAGGTTGAAATCTATCAATTATTTATTATTTTGATCTTTGAAACGGCCGCCAATCCGCCCGCACACACACACACACACACACCAGGTGCAAACAGACAGCAGCGCATTGGTTTCCCACACACACATGAAAGCAGCTGGAGAATAACAGCCACCTGCACACTGAAAGCACATACACACACACACACACACACACGTAATCAGCAGAATCTTTTTTTAACTACCTATCATCATGTGGAAGCACAGATGATTGTGTGTGTGTTGGATGGACAGGAGAGGAAGGCTGAAGGAATCATTTTTATGACAAATAAAAACTTCCTTGGTTTTATCTGTTCCTCACTTTCCCGATGTGCAGAGTTTATATCTGATTGTTTTATATCTCCCTCCCTCCCCTTCGTCTCACGGCCTCCTTGTTGTGTTCTTTGTTCTCCGTTTCTTCCTTTATTCTTATTTTCTGTTCTACTGCACTGTTTGTCGCTCTCTGTGTTTTCCTGCTGGCTCCTTCTGCTGATCAAATAAAGGAGGGAGGGAATAATCCAGCGGGGGGGACAAAAAGGAAATGGAGGCTAAGAGGAGGCGGGGAGGGGGCAATCAATAAGTCAGGTCTGGTTTATCGGTCAGTATTACCGGGTATTAACCTTTAACCTGTGGCACGACACAAACACAACACGCTGCACATTCTCTCATTACCGATGTCGTGTAACTGCAAAGTGCTATCGATACCGACGCATTACTAAGTCGGCGGGTGTGCTTGTATTGCTATCTCTCTGAGGGCCAGACTAAGTGTACAGATGTTTCTCGATGTTTAATGTGTGTGAGTTTCATGATTCTCAGTTCTTATTCTGTCAACACAATAAAGTGTCGATGACAAATTTCGCCCTGAGCTCAGAAAAAAAAAAAAAAACAGCACATGTTGGGAATCGCTGACCTGGAAGTTTAGATTTATGTCCTGAAGGTGAAGTGATAATGCAAACAGCCTCGTTTCATCCCCTCGGTCTATTTTCAACACAGATCTGGAGCCGCCATTTATTAATAACATCAATACCTGAGAAACTTCCGCGCGCCTCGTCTGACTGATTTGATTGTTTCCACAAGCAAACACAAAACAACACAGTTTGGCCACTTGGCAGCAGAAATCTGGAGCTTTTAGCAGAACCTGACAAATGGATGGTCACGCACACAAACACACACAGACACACACTCACAGGTAAGTGACGTTTCCCAGCAGGTAAACAAATTGCAGACAGCTATGTGTGAAAATTCATTATCACATGTCCAGACACACACATACACAGACACACACAGACACACACAGCCAGTCCCTGAAGTGAACCACAGAGCGAAGTATAATTACTCTCTGTTGCCTTCCCTCCATCCTTCCCTCCCTCCTTTCCTCTTTCCCTCCAGCCTTCTCACGCTCCCTCATCTAAATGCTAATGCTGCAGCTAACCTTTCTGCAGAGCAGTTAAGCTAACAATTGGTTTTGACTGTTGGATGTTCGTTAGCAATTAACTATACAACAATTAACACAAAGAGGAGGAGAAGGAGAGAGCCGTGACTTCTCATGACTGATGATGATGAGTCTGAAAAATACCAACTTTTGTGTGTGTTTGTGCCGTAGAGCAGAACTATGTGAACAAAATATGGAACAGCACAAAGAGAAGCGGCTCACCTCTAATGGAGAGACGCTCTAAAGCCACAGCTGTGTGTGTTGTTAATGTGACGGCAGCTTGTGGAGGGAAGTTCATCCCAAATCCTGGAAGTCCGGACGGAAGGTTATTAGCTCACTGGATTTGGAAATGACATGGTGGACCCTAATGGAGGAATTTCATACTTTTTGTTGGACGTTCAATCCTTCAGGCTGTGTGGACCTGAAGCTCAGGTTAATGTTTTCCATCAGCTGTTTACTGACACCGGTGTGTGTGTGTGTGTGTGTGTGTGTGTGTGTGTGTGTGTTTGGTATTCAGTGTCCAACATCCAGTATCAGCATTCCATGACTGTATTCATTCACTGTTTCCTCCACCGACCAGACACCAATTACTGCTGCCAATCACACACACATACACACACATGCATGTGAGAATACAGTGCTGAGTGAAAACTCAATGGGACAAACACAACGACACACACAGACACACACCAGGGCAGCTCCAGTGAGTGAAAGTGTGAACAGAAGTCATGTATCCCGTTGAGTCCCTGTTTGTGTTGTTCTGTTAACTCGGTTCATTAAAGGTGTTACTCTGTATAATAATTCTAAAAAAATCAAACACAACCTTTGTGCAAATTGTATGTTTGCGTCAAGACAAATCATGATGAAGGACATTTCTTCAGGCCTTATAATGAAACCCAACGGGTTTTCAATGCAAATTGATAGGAGCACACACACACACACACACACACACACACACGCATCAGGGAAGATCGTTTGTGACCTTGCAGACCAACACACTGCCTGGAGGTCATGGAACACACACACACACAGCCTCGAGGTCGTGTCAGCTTTGTTCATCACCACACAGTGATCTTGTTTCCTCCTTTTATCCACGGGGGGGTGAAACACCCACACACAGTCCCCGGCACTGCTTTATGGATACAACCACAAACACACACACGGCTTTGTAGGTTTACACAGAAACGCACCTTCAGGTTGAGGAAAACATGGAGATTTGGGTTAAAATAGGGCACGCTTTTACTACAGCCACTCGATCACCTGGCACCAACCTATCCAATCCCATTCATCTCGACCTCGATCACCCAGTGAGAGAGAAGACAATGACACGATAATTGTCAGAAGTGTCTCTCCTTCAACATCTACCTGAAGTAACGTTTATCGTTTCCTTCACTTGTTAGTCCTAAAATTTAAAACAATCCCTGAGACGAGATGAACATTATTTTGAGAATTTCAAAGTGATGTTATGTACGTCGTATTAATCCAAACTCAGAAGTGTTCCTTCAACACGACCCAGCACACATCAGCAGGACGTGTCTCCATTACTGAGGAGCCTCCTTCAAGGACGGGGAGCTTTTAGCGCACACAACTGGACTCCCAAAGGAGCTGAAAGCCGCATTTAGTGACCGACGCGGTGCAGCAGCATCTTCAGCTTTTGATTCTCAGCGTTGTGAGTCCTGGAAGACGCTGATGTGGATGGAAAGTTTCAGAGGCGGCATCAAAGCTCCACTCCAGGCTGAAACATCTTCCTGCTGCTCCAAAGATAGTCACTGAAATTAGGCCACAATGAAGATTTCACTCAATCTGCTTTCATCTGTGTGTCCTCTCCAATCAAACTCTCTGGTGTGTGTGTGTGTGTGCGTCCACTAACGCTCATATTGTAACCTGAATCTGGAGCTGCACACCATCCATCACCTGCTTGTTCTCGTGCCAGCATAAAAAGCATTTTTAGCTTTTTTACAAATGAGAATGTGTATTTTTCTAAAAAGCCTTTTCAGCACACACTTAATAGCAGCTGATACAAACGGCTAAAAAGGAGCCAGCCTAACTGTGACCCTCTTCACGGGGAGTCATGCATGACGGTGGCATTAACTTTCAACAGAAAGTTAGCCTCAGCCAACCAATTAACCAGCTCTTAAATCTCCTTAGTTAGGGCTGTGTTTGTGTGTCTGTGAGAGTGTGTGTGTGTGTTTGAATGTTGAACAAAGGTTAATAGGACCACAGGAAGGATAAGACGGAGGTATGTTACCTTCCCAAAGCGGCCTCCTCCTGCCACACACACACACACACACACACACACACACACACACACACTGGTGGTCTATTGAGACAGCTGAGCAAAGATGGAACAAATTAAATGAACAGTCGAAGCCCAAAACTGTATTCAGAGTTTCTATAGAAGTCTGGTCCACTAACGGCTAACATGCTAATGTTAGCTGGTCAAGCTGAGGTCAGTGTTCAACATGTCGGCTCTTCCTTTTTATCTCCTTCCATCACCGCTCCCTCTTTCACTCTCCACCTCTGATCTCAGTCTGTCTGTAAAGTCGGCCGTTATCGGTCCTCCGCCGTCTTTAAAAAGCAAAGCGCTGCTCTAATGGCCGGCTTAGTATCAGCCCTGAAACAGCCGGTCGTTCTTTTCCAGGCTGCAGACTGACAGCGTGATGGAAACACACCGCAGCTCTCAGATTCATATATCCTCCGTTTCTGTGCAGCAGTGAAATCAAACTTTGACTTTCAAACACTGAGACCAAAGTGAGCGAGCAGACACGAGTTAACAGGGACAAATAAGGAATCCACTGGAGAAGTTTCATGAGAACCTAAATCACTATGAGCTAAAAAAAGCTGACACATTACAAAGCACGGCGGAGGTGGCAGTAAATAAAAGATACAAGAATGGCTGATAGGAGAATATTTTTCCAATAAACCTTTTTAGACGTGTACTGATGATGCCATGAAATCTGAATATAACTTGAGCTCCAGACGGAGCTCTTCAAATTAGACCTTTGACTCAGCTGATCATGTGATGAGGATGATTTTACTCCAAAACATTGTGATATGATGTTTTTGGGCCTGTCTGTAACATAATGTCATGTTAGCATTTAAAACAGCTCGGGGCATCATTTATTTAATGTGGATGTTGTCATATAAGATATTTACGGAACAGTAGACAACAAATCATCCATAAAAAATGACAAACCAGTCATTGCCTCATGATGATAACATTATTATGGATGGCAGATTTCAGGAAATACTGAAATTACATTTGACGCTAAGCTTTCAACATGAGGAGCGCTCATCTTGATGCTAGCTTGCAGCAGACTTTCCAAATAAATCCTTTAACATTAATGATGTGGAGAGTTTCTGCAAAACAACGCAAGTTTTATTTTCTAGAATTTTCTAACATTCACTTGTGTGACGTCAAAATCCTTGTCTGGTGTTTTTTTTAAGCTGAGAATGATCCCTTTTACAATTAAGAGCATCAGTCAGCTGATTGGTGTTGCTGGATTTAATTGGGACTGAAGTCAGGGCTTTAAAACGATGAGACTATTTCAGACTACACTTGTGGAGCCGAAATGGGTCGTGCACCTGTTTCATGTGGGTCCATGCATGTTAAGAGTGTTTTAATGGACCATTATCTCACCGCATACAACTGTGGAGGACTTAAAGTGTATTCATAATTAGTCATGATTCATAACTCAGCGGTAGCCATCAACAAAGTCTCATCCAGCATCTGCTCTGTAATTATCCTCCTCTGGTAGTAACAGCCACGGCAGCCTTTTCTCTCTGGAGGGTTGAGGAGAGACACGAGCGACAATTCTGTCATGCAAGCCTCCTCTCAACAGCACCGCTAATTATTATTTACACTCTATTTAAACTAAAAAAGGCATTAAATAAAGTCTGTTGAGCAGATCAGTGTTAGACTTTCACTCTCTGAGTTTGAGGTGCTCTGAGGAAAATCCCTGAAATAAAACCCGATCCAGCCCACAGGATCAGCGCTTTTAGCATGCTAACCAGTTAGCGTCCAGTGTCCAAAGGAAGAAGCGGCTCAGAGGAACTGAGTTGGATTTGATCAGCTTTTGTCTTGTAAATGCAACAATGACTAAATCTCTCCACAGGACTTGTAAGCAAGTAATAATACCGATGCTAATGTTAGCGATGTAGCCTGACAAATAGCTCTGATGGGCTGCAGTGCTCTCAAAGAAACACCACAGCAATTCGCTGGAATAGTTCATTCATCTCATTAATTCAGTAGTATACTTCTGCAGACATCACCTGATCTTCAGAGCATTGCTGCTCCTTTTAATTCCATCTGCAGATTCCCAAGTGAAGGATCTGATCTTTGGACCTCTGGTTCTGATGTCAGTGAGGAGAAGCTGGTCTGAGTTTACTGTGCTGGGAGAATAAAAACATGGACAATAAAAGCTGTCAAACAGCTAAAAGTTGGACTTGAACACAAACTGCTGGAACATTCGTCTGCTCCGTCTCCGATTCCAGGTGGAAAGACTTCACTGAGCTTTCATCTAAAAACGTGCCTGACAGGCTGTGTGTTATTTACAGTCGAAATGCCTTCTGCTCTTCAGCTTTCCATTGAGTCAAAGTTGATGTGGATTTATTTATAGCGTGTTTAGTAACAAACAGGCGCCTCTCAGAGAACAAAAGGACGGAGACATAGATTAAATGCAGATCATCGCTGTCTGTTTGTCTCGCTGCCTCGCCAACTTTTTTTCCCCAGAAGTAGATCATCTATCAGCAAACGTGACGTCTCTGTTATGTTAATGCTCCATAATGGCTCTATTCAAACAAGCAGGACTGCCGTGGAGAACTGCCGGAGGTTTGTGGAGTGATATCTCTCCCAGTTCTCTTTCAGGAGGCCTAAATTATGGATGTTACATGTATTTTGTCATGAATTAATGAGCATTGTAAGCAGGAGGGAGGCCGGCAGTAATGGAGCTGCTAAATCACATCTTTATTGACTGAAAAATGTCAAATTCATTGAAGTTTATAGTTTGAGACACTGATGTGATTTTAATTGTGATCACATGCCGTCCATGTGACCCAAATGATGGAAAAGATCTTCGCCTGATTACATGAAAAATCAAGGTCACATGTGAACGAGGCCTTTTTCTCTCCCTCCTCTTCAGCAATCAACAGTCTTCATCCTCCTCTTCCTCCCATCATTTGTCATTTCTGCCCTTTATCCTCCACAGCCAATCGCTCATCACCCTCGCTCTCCCCTTCTTGCCTCCCTGCCTCCACCACTTATTCATCTCCTTCCATCACTCGTCCTTTCTCTTCTTCCCTGCGACGGGCAGGTGAAGCTGCCGCCGCACAGAAGAAAATGGTTTTCCTGTCTACCTGTCTGTCCACCTGTCTGTCTGCATCACTTAGCCAGACATGGTTTGCTTTTGCTGGCGACGACAGAGCTGGTTATCAGTTCATCAGCATTCAATCACACACACAACTCAAATTTAAACACACATGCACTACACACACACGTGCACACGTGCACGCTGACACAGCAGCTGAGAGTGACTGATGGATGAATGGATGAATTCACGCACACACCCACAGACACTTAAATACTAAAATACTTCCAACTGTACACAAGTGTAATCCAGCATCTGTTCAGTTTCCTTCTTTGTGTGTGTGTGTGTGTGTGTGTGTGTCTGTGGAGATGAGAGTCGGTAAACAACGAGGATGGTTGGCACCTTCACTGCTCCA
The DNA here is from genome assembly GCF_900963305.1 of Echeneis naucrates. Taxonomy (NCBI): domain Eukaryota; kingdom Metazoa; phylum Chordata; class Actinopteri; order Carangiformes; family Echeneidae; genus Echeneis; species Echeneis naucrates. The sequence goes on from NC_042515.1 coordinate 655,428, forward strand.
TCATGGGAGGACATGTGTGCCTTCTCCAGTGTGTGTCTGTGTGTGTGTGTAAATAGTGAAGAGGCACAATCCAACTGCCAGGCAAATATTATGATGTTTGCTTTCATCTGTCTGTTGTGCTCTATTTCTTAATTCATTCCTCTTTTCTCGACTTTGACTGTGAATCACTTTTCTTCTGACTTTATTCTCTTTTCTTCAGCGGTCAGACCGTTAGAGTGTTTCCATCAGCTGGACTTCCTGTTTCCTCCTTAAACAGAATCAGCTGATCAGATCTGGATCAGTCCGACTCTCTGACTCCTTCTGTGTGGAGTCACATCTCCACATCGGACGCTCCTATTGGCTCCGCTGGGTGATGTCACAGCCAATCAGAGCGTCTCTGGATCAGTCCTGTCTGTTTCTGAGTTTGTTGTGTTGACAGAATGAAGAGCTGATTTTTCTTCATTAACAAGCAGAACTCCTGATCAGATAAAGACAGAAACGATCCAAACACATGAGAGGAACTTTTCTTTGGAGAAGAAGGAAACTGATCAGACAGAATCAGATGACTCTGAATAGGAGGAGACATTTTTAAAACTGGCCACTTTCTTTTGATGTGTCTCTGATAGTGTTCCTGATGATTCTGATGGACTGACTGAATCCATCTTCTGGGTCAAACCTGCAACAACCTGAACTGAAGCCATCATGAGAAAAAAGTGAACACTGATCAAACGCTTCTCTGTTGAACTAAAGTCAAGAATTCCATCAACCAACGTTTATCTGTGTCATCTCTTTATTTCCTTTCTGCCATTTACCCCATACTCAGATTGTTCAGCCTCAGCAGCCCCCTCTGCTCCTCTTGCCTAACATCTCCTATTAAATATGGAATAATTACCGTGAAACCTCGTTAAACTTCATTAAGACCTCCTCCTGCATTAATCAGCAGTTATTTTAATTAGAGGAAAGGAAGTTTTTCACGTTGTGCATCATACGTTTCACACCTCCGGCGTTCTGATCAGCTCCATCAGCAGCTTGATTTGTCTCCATGTTTGTTTGGAGGAAGGACTTCCTGAATGTTCACCAGCCTCTGAAACTGAGACCGTTTTGAATCCCTTTTCTTTGTTCAGTAAAGTGAATGTTGTCATGTTGCTCTGAGGGGCAACAACCAATGACAACTTTTAGGGTTTTTGGAACTGCGTCATCAAAAATGTAACATGTCAGAAGACAAAATAAAAATACTGAATCCTCCCTGTAAATATGGCATCGTTACCATCCTTCATATCATCAAGGTTTTTTACGGCAGCTTCTGAGACTTGAAAATGAAATAAACTTTATTTATCGAAGTGCGATAAAACACAGAGCAGCATCCTGCTCTGAGGCCGCAGTTAACGGCCTCCGCAGGATGAAAACAAAAACATTTTCCAGCTCATTTACACCTTCTGACTTTTGGATTCTGGGATGCCGTTCTGCCTTCCAAGGCTGAGTGTTCTGGATGTGCTGCTGTATCATTTATGACTGCTGTATAATTCATGTGCTGCTGTAAAAATCTTCATGTATAATTTATACAATGAAGGAATTAAGTGTAATTAATGGTTTAACCTGTTTTAATAAAAGTGTCAGTGTCCACCAGGCATATCTTTAATTTAAAATGTTACTGCTAAACAGACACCTGAGCAAAGGAGGACTACGTCTGTTTTTACTGAACTTCGTGGATCCGTCGTTGAAGAAGACGGCGATCACGTCTGAATATGAACCTTCTGATACTTCGAGTCATCACAAAAATACACAAGTCTGTGTGTGTGTGTGTGTGTGTGTGTGTGTGTGTGATAGCTGTTTTAATGTTTTAGCTCCACAGCACCACGTTCAGCCAAATCTGCTGTCTGCTGACTCTGAACCAGACCTGGGAAAGAGATCTGGATCCTGGACCTTTGGTCAGTCCAGTGGTGGATCCTGGGAAATGGTCAGACTCCTTCTAGGTCAGGTGGTTTGGGGACCTGGTTCAGATCCTGATGGGACTCTGTGGGACAGGAACAGCTGCACTGCTGCGTTTGACCTGACCTGGATGGACAGACGGACGGACGACCTCCGCAGGTCGGTAAACTTTCACGCTAACGTCTGTTGGTGGGCGTTGTTCATCTAACATCCTCTGGCCTTTTCGCACTGATGCAGCTCTTGAACAGCTACATGTGTTCCCGTCGGGTTGGGTGAGCTCTGCTGGATTTGTACATGCGTGAGGAAAATTTTCCCTGAGGGCGACAAAATATCTATTTTTCTTTTCCAAGCCGTGTTACTGTTCACTGCTCATTGTCTCTCATTCAGTTTTCAAATGTCAAATATCGCCGTGGAAGACACAACCATCACTCTGACAACATATTCCATCACCAGAGAACTCTGGGAAATAACTTTGCTTTTTTTTTTTTTGACTTTTTTTGATAAGTGGCCATGAGCTGCAGACAAATAGCATTTCAATCAAACTTTGCAGAGAGGGAAACAGATCGTTGTGGTTGTCGTATCACTGCAGATTTTTTATGTCTCTGCTTGTTTACTGACATCACATTTTAATTTGACTGGACGAGGGAAGTATGGAAACATCTGTAATGTGTGTAAATGTGTAAATTTCATGTTGAACTTGAACCATTCACTGTCTCACTTCACGTAAATCAAGAGATGCTGCAGGAAACATCTACAGTAGAGGACAGGTGAGGACAGTAGAGGACAGGTGAGGACAAGTGAGGACAGTAGAGGACAGTAGAGGACAAGTGAGGACAGTGGAGGACAGTAGAGGACAAGTGAGGACAGTGGAGGACAGTAGAGGACAGGTGCGGACAGGTGAGGACAGTAGAGGACAGGTGAGGACAGGTGAGGACAGTAGAGGACAGTAGAGGACAGGTGAGGACAAGTGAGGACAGTAGAGGACAGTAGAGGACAAGTGAGGACAGTGGAGGACAGTAGAGGACAGGTGAGGACAGGTGAGGACAGTAGAGGACAGTAGAGGACAGGTGCAGACAGGTGAGGACAGTAGAGGACAGGTGAGGACAGGTGAGGACAGTAGAGGACAGTAGAGGACAGGTGAGGACAGGTGAGGACAGTAGAGGACAGGTGCAGACAGGTGAGGACAGTAGAGGACAGGTGAGGACAGGTGAGGACAGTAGAGGACAGGTGAGGACAGGTGAGGACAGTAGAGGACAGGTGCGGACAGGTGAGGACAGTAGAGGACAGGTGAGGACAGTAGAGGACAGGTGCGGACAGTAGAGGACAGGTGAGGACAGGTGAGGACAGTAGAGGACAGGTGCGGACAGTAGAGGACAGGTGAGGACAGGTGAGGACAAGTGTGGACAGGTGAGGACAGTAGAGGACAGGTCCTGAGACTGAAACCTTTTGACGTCTTCCACATTTTGAAGCTGCTGACACAGAGCCTGACTGTTAGCATGTTAGCGGTTAGCTTGACAACAACGGTGACTCATCAACCAGCAACTTCCTGTTTCACTGCAAACACACACTCCTGCAGACACACACTCCTGCAAACACACACTCCTGCAGACACAAGTACACACTCTTCCAGAACTCAGTCTGCTATTAGTCTGTCAGTCAGTCCAATAGAATAAGTGCTGTGGATTAAACACACACAGTGAGGGAGGAGGGACGGCATACCAAACAGAGCAGGAGGTGACAGACACCGTCAGTGTTCTCCCTGTAACACACACACAGACACACAACGTTACAGCCACTCAGACAGTCGATAACAGTGAGACATAATCAACTTAGTGTGTGTTTTTGTCATCTTTTGTCAGTCAGTCTGTCCTCTGCCCTTCCTCCTCGTCCATCTCGTCTCCTTGTCTCCTCTCCTTCTCTGTTCCCTTTCTATGTCTCCTACCTCACCCCTTTTCCTTCCTCTCCTGAACTTTTCTCCTCCTCCGTTTCCTTCCCATGTCCCTTCCTTCCTTCCTCATCATGACTCCTCTCCTTGTCTTCACCTTCCTCTGTTCTCCTATTTGTACGAAGCTGACACACATTCATATGGAGCATCTCACACACACACACACACACACACACACTAATCACATAGAGGGCTCTATAATTGGAGGATATGATCGTTCCTGCATCAAGTCAACAGGACGAAGAACAAGTCAAGGAGAGAGAGGAGGTGATTTATGGTCCCTCTCCTTCTCCTTCGTTCCCTTCCTTCCTTTTTGCCCTCAAAGAAATCGAATTAAGTAGAATATAAATTGTAAATTCACACACACACACACACACACGCCCTACTCATCACCTCCAGATTCGACCGGATGTTCAGCAGTTAGCGGTCACTGCTCACACACAGACACACTTCAGCTGAAACACACACAGATGCTGAAGATGCTGCATTTAAAGGAGTAGTTCACCCAAAAAGTCAGCACCTGCTGCGTCTCGTTCAGACACAGACGGAGGAGAGACGACGACTTTATGACGAGAAAACTCATCTGTCCTCAGACAGAGACAGACAGAGAGAGAGGGAGAGAGGACAGAGAGAGAGAGAGAGAGAGAGGGAGAGGGAGAAGACAGAGAGAGAGAGAGAGGGAGAGAGAGAGAGAGAGGGAGAGGACAGAGAGAGGGAGAGAGAGAGGACACAGAGAGAGAGAGAGGGAGAGGGAGAGGACAGAGAGAGAGAGAGAGGGAGAGGGAGAGAGGACAGAAAGAGAGAAAGAGAGAGAGAGGGAGAGGGAGAAGACAGAGAGAGAGAGAGAGAAAGAGAGAGAGAGGGAGAGAGAGAGGACACAGAGAGAGAGAGAGAGGGAGAGGGAGAGAGGACAGAGAGAGAGAGAGGAGGGAGAGGGAGAGAGGACAGAGAGAGAGAGAGAGAGGGAGAGGGACAGAGGGAGAGGGAGAGAGGGAGAGAGAGAGGGAGAGGGAGAGAGGACAGAGAGAGAGAGAGAGAGGGAGAGGGACAGAGGGAGGGAGAGAAGACAGAGAGAGAGAGAGGGAGAGGGAGAGGACAGAAAGAGAGAGAGAGAAAGAGAGAGAGGGAGAGGGCGAAGGACAGAAGAGAGCGATGAGAAGATAGAGAGGAGAGAAGAGAGAGGAGGACGATGAGAGGACAGAGAGAGAGAGAGGAGAGAGGAGAGAGAGAGAGAGAGAGAGAGAAAGAGAGAGAGAGGGAGAGGACAGAAGACAGAGAGAGAGAGAGAGAGAGAGAAAGAGACAGACAGACAGACAGACACAGACAGACAGGTAGGTAGATGGATAGAAGAAGTGAACATTTATTGGTACATGTCTGTGTGACTGACTGTGCTCCGATGGATGGCTGTGATGTGTCAATATCGCCCCCTAACGGCGCAGGGGCAAACAACAACCAGCTAGATATTCCTCAGCTCTGTCCTTTGTGTACACACACACACACACACACACACACACACACACACACACACTCCCACTCCCACATGAAG